>NC_088923.1:38112500-38185000 GCF_038396675.1 Hydra vulgaris
ATTTTTATTGCTAACCATATTATTAAATAGTTCATATTTAGCAACAACAAAAAATTTACTTTTTGCTTTTCATTAATCAATAATGTCTTTAAATCAAGAAAAAATTGTAAAATACTGGAAATATTTAATCAAAACTTTTTATATATAATTATACAGTATTCAGTAACTTGTAAGCCAATCTATTAGATACAAATGCTCCCATCCCCTTTAGGGATGGGGGTGCAAATTATGTTAAGCCTTAAACAAAGCTTGCTACAGCATTGAACATCAACATGCTTAAAAAATAACAAGATAAACCAATTTTAGAAAATTTTGAAAACAAATTATCATAGTTGCTACTTGAAATTATAATAAAAAAATTAAAGAAAATACCAAAAAAAGTGTTTTTTAAAGGAGGCTTTCTAAAATTTTTATAATCAACTTCACAATATTTTACCATAAAATTGTCCATAACAACTGCCTAAATAAGACATAAAATTTTATCCATTAATTATAAAATAACTTATCTTTTTATTAAAATTTTTAAAAATTTCCTAAAATTTTCCAGAGTTGAAAATTTCTGGTAAATTTTCAACCCTAGAAACTATATTCAAATGATAATAAAAAAGGTTACTTTGAGTTTTATTACTTTATGTTATAAAGTATCCACTGAGAAAGTTATCTAACTGACAAGTTCCTACAAATAGTGCCATATTGGTATGTCACCATTATGAACTATAGCTTCATAATGGCGACATACTCTGGTAATTAGATTCTAAAGAAGAAGAAAATCTATGTTTTTTTATCTAGGTGAATTCAAGTTAGTAATTTAAAATTTTATTATTCAATTTTTAATATTTTTAATGGTAAAAAACTGAGCTATAGTAGAATGAGTCTTAATATAACGAAGTGTTGATTTAATAACTCCAGCGTTAAGCGAGATTGATTGAAACAGACTCCAATTTAACTGTTTGAGCCTTAGCTTTTGTGACTTCACTCAATACTAGTCAAAGACATTTTTAACTTCACTAGGTTCTTGTTACTAGTAATGAATGCAAATCAGCATGTTGCAACATCTACTTGCTTGCTCAATGTTGCATATCAAGACTTTAACTTAATAAAACTCTAAAATATATATAGCTTCATAAGTTCATCATTAGTAAGAACAGCTTCTTTGGACAACATAGGGTGCAAATTTGAACATAACAATAATAAATTATTTTGCTTTTTTACTTCAGACGTTCTTGTCTGAAGTAAAAAATGCTTTTGTCTGAAGTAAAAAATGTTCTTCCTTGCTTCAAGGAAATATGCCTCATTGTTCATTTTGACAATATTAGATACAGATCGCAGAGCTCAGAGATTACAGAGGTCAAAACCTGTGAGAATTGCTATTAGTTTATCATTTCCAGATATGTATAATACAAAGGAAGACCTACTTTAGGAAAACTTTTTTTTATACATATATTAATGACCCTGCAAATGTTCAAGGGTCTTAATTTATTTTTTACTAATGCAAAATAATTTTTTAAAATTTTTGATTTCAATGTACCCTAATATGTACACTAAAGGGCATCTAATAAAAAAAAAAGAACAGAGATTAAGCGTAAACTCTAAGTATGCTTTTAATGTTTCATTTTGAAAAACTTAAATGCAGGTTCAAAAACTTCTCTTTTACGTCTTGAGCAAAGTTTATACTTAATGATTAAAGGACATAACAAAGACTTTTGAAAATGTGATGAACCAAACCTCATTCAAAAATTTTACTGTTTTACTTAACCAAAGAATTTTATTTTGTATGCGACCAAAGGAGTGTAAGTTCTGTATAAAAAAGTACATAAACCAAAATAGCTGATGCATAAGTTAACATCAAAAATCTAATTTTTTTGTTACATCTTATATCTTGGATCTGCTGATCATGTGATCTGCTGATCATGTAATCTGCTGATCATGTGATCTGCTGATCATGTAATCTGCTGATCATGTGATCTGCTAATCATGTGATCTGCTGATCATATGATCTGCTGATCATATGATCTGCTGATCATATGATCTGCTGATCATATGATCTGCTGATCATATGATCTGCTGATCATATGATCTGCTGATCATATGATCTGCTGATCATATGATCTGCTGATGGATCATCTGCTGATCATGCTCCTGCTTGATCATATGATCTGCTGATCATATGATCTGCTGATCATATGATCTGCTGATCATATTATCTGCTGATCATATTATCTGCTGATCATATTATCTGCTGATCATATGATCTGCTGATCATGTGATCTTAGATAGCTACTAAAAGTTTGATGGAAAAAAAAATAGTCCAATCATAAAGGAATCAGTTAATTAAGTGTTGCTAAAAAACTTGGGTTCAACAAACAATATTAAAGACTCAAAATGATTGTTTCTTTTTTTAAATATAGAAAAAGGCAACAAAAAAAAACAACACAAAAAGTAAAAAAAAAATATGCGCTTGGTGACTCATTTAAAAGTCTTTATTTAGGACAGTAAAAGGTATTTTACTTTAAACAGCTCAAGCACTCAGAGAGTTGACCATTATTACACATATGACAAAGAAAATATCCAGATAGTGTTTGATTTGCAAAGTATCTAAAAAAATTCTTTTTTGGATAACCCTTCCCAATTAAGATATGTCGAAGCCACTTATTTGCTTTTGGTCGAAATATCATTCCAACATTTATATTAGTAAATGCTTAATAAGGTTTTTGTTTTGGAGCTTAGGATTGATTGTGAGAGCTCAAGAAGTCAAGTCAAGAAGGCTAATTTTTTGCTGTTGTTATTGTTACTTTGTATGTACAAAGTAACAATAACAACAACAATAAAATAAATTAAAATAATAACTGACCTCATCCTAATAAATCATTAATACAAACCAACAAGTTGAGATAATACTATTTGTAATTAATAATATTGTTTGTAATACTTCAAAATAAAAAATGGTAACAACACGATGCAGCGTTTTTGTTTTGATTTTCTTAAAACACAACTTTAACGCAAGCAAATACGATTAGTATTTTATTGTTTGAAGAATATCGCCTAACACCAAATTAAAGATTTTAATTTTCCTATTACAATATAATGATATATATTTTATTATACAATAATATAAATTTTTTTAAATTTTATATAATTTTTTTTCTAAAATAAATATGGAAAATTTTGAAAAATAAGATATTCTTTTTATTTTATGAGAAAATTCTTTTTAGTTTATACTTTTGTTTAATTCGGTGTTTTAACATTTTCGCATAAACTCACAACAGCTAAAATGCCGCTTTAAAAATGGTGCCGTTATTGACATAGTTTAAACATAAAAGTTTTTATAATGTAGTTTTATTTAGCATTTCATCATCCTTTTTTTAATCTGTCAGAGGACAAGATATTACGAAGTGATTTATTTATTTACATACAATAATATAAACTGTTTAAAAATAAAAAAACTTAATTTATTATTAAAGAAGTTTATATCTGTTTCGAAACGTTACAAAAATGCAAAACATGAGTTTGATCCTTATTTATATAAAACTTAATTTAAAATTTAACACCAAAACATTTTTCTTAATCAAATTAATTTACTATATAGTAATTGTAACGCAAATTACTATATAGTAATTGTATTGCGTTTTAATTTATTTAAGAAAAATGTTTTGTGGTTAAATTAAGTTATATTAAGTCCAACAATAATAATAGCTATTATTATTGTTGGGTCTGCGGACTTTCTTAAATTTATTTTGTCAACCGCTAATGGGTTCATTATTTTTCTCATGAAAAAAATATCATTATACGCCTCAAAACATCTACTTTGTTTTCAGAGCAATATTATTATTATGCAAAATACTAATATAATTGCGCTCAAAGTTGAAGACTTTCAAGTGATTGATAAAAATTTAATTTGTGCTAACATAAATATTTTAAATGATTGTGGAATTTCTTTAAAATGTAGAAAAAATTAAAACTTGCCAAAAGGCCCATATTTAGATGAAAAAGTGAAAAGCCCATGCGGGAATCCCGCTTAGCCTTTGGGGCCACCACGTCTCTGTTGAGAAGGTGTGTTTAATTACAAAATAATTTCATCAATCAGATGCTGGAAGATTTTGAGCTAATCATTGTAGAAACCATTATAAAAAGAGTTAAAGATGGAGTATAAGGGGATAAATTCGGATTAATGATTAAAGATAATGTAAACTTCATAGGGCTAGTTGTTTATTTTTTATATTAAAAAAGTAATTTTTTTAAAAAATGTTTTTTTTTGTGTATGCCAAAAACCATGAGTGCGGCAAAAACACCTAAACTGTATTTTAGAACCAAGAAAAATGTTAGGCATATTGCAAGCTGTGTTTTTTCAAAGTAAAAAGATATTTTTCATGTGTTTTTTTTTAAAGTTTTAATAAACTTTATTTGATCTTTTTTGTTTGTATGTTTGTTAGAGAAAATTGTTCTTAACTTATTTAAAAATAAGAAATAACTAAATTATTAATCAAAACAATATATTTGATAAATAAATATAATAAATAATGATAAATATATTTTTAAATAAACAATAAAATTGATAATAAAGTTAATCAAATTATTATCAAAAATTATTATCTTTTAAGACAACATATAGATTTTGTGTTCGAAATGCTTTTTTATATTTGGACCGATTTTTAACATAATATGTATGGAAAAAAGTATGAATCAATGTTGGCATCATTGAATGCCAAAATTGATTTGTAGGGATGCAAAAAAATCAAATATTGTATCATTTGGGAAATGTTAAAATTTCTTGTGTAGATACTATTAATAAAATATTAGACATCACCTGATCTTCTGAGTGAGGACCATCATCTCCTCTTAACAGTTCTGATCGTAGTAGATCCTGATTAGAAAAAGCAAACTTGGCTTTTTTCTAAGAAAAAAAAATTGGAGAGAATATTAAATATTATTTGTTAACATGAACAATGTTTTTTGAAAAATTTAATTAGATTATAAGATAAAGTAAAATGGGGTCAAATGGAATAGTTAAGGATTTTAATTACTTATTTTTTAAGGAAAAAATATTTTTAATTTTTATTTTTTTAAAGTTGTAGGGAATATTGAGTTGTATTTAAATATATAAAAATCAAATAGTTTTTTTTTTAAAGTTTTTTATGAAACTTTATTTGATTAAAAAAAAAATTTATTCAATTCTACACTGACATTTGGGGAGACTGAAATGTGTAAATATATATGTAATTAAAACAACATGTTATTTAAAAAACAAAAAAACAATCAATAATAACAATTAAAAAAACAATTAATAACAACAATCAAAAAATTAATCAAATAAAATAAACTTTTATTTATTCTTGTGATGATATTGATTCGTTTAGAGGTAGAAGAGGTTGAGTTGAGTTTTCAGTTGTGCAACAATTTTTGGTGCAATAAAACTCGGCCCCTTTTATGAATTGCTTTGGTATGTATGTTTGACATAGCCAAACCTTGCAATTTAAATTTTCACACTGGTACCATTCCATATTTTGACTTCCTAAAGCTTCACCTAAAACATTTCGGCACTTTTTACACTTATATTGGTTTGCAGCTAATATTTGCTTTTTTTTGCAGGTGACTAAAACATGCTTTTGATAAGCTGCTGAACTGTGTCTCTGTATAAAACTGTTAAAGTAATTTGTGCAAAACTCTTTTGACATGGCAATAAACACCAACATCTAGTGGCTGCAGAATATGTGACGAGTGAGCTGGTAAGCAAATTAACAAGATATTGTTTTCGATGCAAATAAATATGACCTAATAAATGACATGTGTCACATGACCATCTACGACTAAAATATGAATACCTAAAATTAGATAATTATAATTAGATTGATATAATCTTTTGTGAATGTAAAATTAGATAAATATAATTACATAACTAAAATTAGATTGAATTAATTACTTGAAATTTTCTTAATGGTGGGAACATACACATTAGTGAGCCACTGCATCAATAGCTTATCTTCCATCCATCTGGATGGAGATATAGCGTATATGGCATCATCTGAAACACTTAAAAACAAATCCCTGTACAAACATTTTTTTGATTTAAAAATAATGTATGGAGCAAGATAATTACCAGCAGTATTAATGCAACTTCCAACTGTATAATGGATTTTTTCTTTGTTACCAACCAATTTCAATGGTCATTTTGCACCATACCAGCTAACTATATTTTGCTTACCTTGATCACCAGATAAGCCAGTTATATCAATCTCTTCCTGGTGTACCATTAGGAAACAAATAAGATTGACCTTGGTGTTGCAAATAGTCAGTAACTAGTGTGATGACGTTATTGTAAGTTCTACCAAAGCCCCTATCGGACAATTTGATAAGCATATCTACCAAAACTGATTCAAGTGGTTTTGACAATCTTGTGCTTGAATCACTGTAAGTTGTTTCACCTATGCTGTGGACATGCCCGCCCAAGGCGTGTCCACGGCATAGGCGAAGAGTTGCTACTGGTATGCTAAATGATTTAGCGGATTTGTTAAGTGAAAATTTACTGCTTTGTACTTTAAAAACCGCAAGCGGAACTTGCTCTTTAGAATGTTGGAAGTTGTTTCGAGGCATATTTTATATTAAAAAAAAATTTAACAATAATCCATTTTAAATTTATGCACAAAATTTATAAAGATAGCTTTGTCACTTGAGACTTAATTAATTAATAAAAACCGCATTTAAGAAGAGAGTAACTAGCGTATTTCATTTATTCATTAGAACCATTTAATAAAAGCAGTCAGTAAAAATCATTCATTTAAATTCAGAAAAATTTCATGAGAATTTTTTTTAATACAAAATATTTATAGTTAGAGATTTATTGTTCACTTAAGATTTAATAAAAAAAGCTGCATTTAAGAAGTGAGCTAATACTTCACTTATTATTACTTCATTCAACCCCAAAATTCTCCTTTTCCGTTTTTTACTCATAATTTTTTTCCTAAATAGCAAATTTAATTTTGAAAAAAGATTCTTGATCAGTGTGAAAAGTTAAACCAGAAAATTTTTTAAGTTCAATGATATCAAATTTGACATTTTTCAAAATAATAAAAAAAATCTTACTACACATACGAAAACTTAAAAATTTATAACAAATTTAATCATCAAAAATAAAATTTGATACCATCTTACTCAGAGAAGTATTCTCTACAACGCGATTTAAAAATATTCGCAAAAAGATAAATTATAATTAGTTAAGACCAAAAGATTAAACAGTGTCATAACTATTTCATTCTACCCGCTATTTCATTGTACCCTGTTTTACTCTATATAACAAAGAAAGAAATAATTATTAATGAAGAAATAATAGCATAAACCTAAATACTTTCTCAGAGAAATTATCTCAGAGACACTGAGTTACAAAAGTGTCCTCAAAAAGCAGACAGCATTTAATGAAGAATAGAGGTCAAAAACAATCAAAGATTTAGTTTTGGAAAGGTAGATTTTTATTGTTATGCCAGAAACCTTCTGGTTCATTCACAAACTCATGTAGCATATTTAATATAAAAAATGGAAATCAAAAGCGCTGAACTTAACTATGCTTATGGAGTTTGCCTCCTCGGAAGTGGCAAGTCTTTCAGTGATCTCCTTGTGAGGGTATAGCTTTTTGGTTATTAGGCTGGCTTGTGGTAGGATTTCCCTAACTCTGTGGTAGCTCTAAGAGAGGCTGATTTCTTTTTCAACAAATATTTAGAGAATATTTTTTTGTAGTTCCCTTTACACTTGTCAGTTTCTAAATTTGTATCTTTCTACATTCTTCTAATTTGTTTATTTTGAATTTATTTCTGTTAAAACAGGAAATCTGATTTATTACCTGTTATAACAGAAAGGTCCTATTGTGCATTAGATGGAAGCGATGAGGCAAGGGCCGTTGTACTTGACATACCAAAGATCCACGATAAAGTCTGGCATGCTGGTCTTCTCTATAAGCTTGCTTTATATGGTTTATCTGAGAAAGTTTTGAAAAAATAAAAAACTTTTCTAGATACACTATATGAATTTCAGGTTCAAAAACATTTACAACATGCTCAGAGCAATAACAAATTAGTAGGAATCACTAAATAAATTGTTTAATGTTACACCATTTTTCATCAATACATTTACACATTATCTTAAAAACCCTTATTTATTTCCATCACTGGTAAAAAAATAATCTGGACTCAATCAAATTAGAACATCAGTCAAGATTATTTTGAAAATTTTGCTTTTCATAAAATATCTCTATGGTTTAAAAAAAATTTGTTATGTTTTTCACAGAAAAAAAATTTAGCTTTTGAAGTTGTAGACACATTTTTTTGTAGCCATGTAATCACAAGGTCATTGCTATTGCACAAGAGTGTAGAAAAAACTTTTGAAGAATTTTCAAGACTTGATTTTTGAAAAACGAATAAAAACAGGTCAGAAAAAAATAAGCTACTCAGGTTAGTTCCTATTTGAAAAACCCTCAACTATTCTGTTTGCAGAAAGTACCAAAGGAATAAAATATTTTACACAAAGTGAAAAAAAAACATTGTTTACTTGAAATTGTTTAAAAAAATTTCGTTTGGGTTGTTAAAGCTATAAACTTATTATACCTTTCCAAACCTTATTTAAACTTCTAACAGATTTTTCTTTTATAACAGCTAATAATGAATGAACATTTAAAACTTTATTTAGTGAGCAGGTTCTGCTTTTTCTTTGTTATTAGTATTTTAATTGATAAAAATTTTTGTAAATAGAATAATTAAATATGTCCTCAAAGCAAAAACTATAATAAAATTTGCATAATTAAAAAGAAGATTTAAGGATGCATTTACTCGACAGTATGTAATAATTTACATGAAAAATTTACTGGAAAAGTTGATAACTTAATTGACAGTACCTAAAATAAAAATTACATAAATACAAGAATAAAAAAAAATTACCATATTTTGTTCAAGATTTTTTAACTCAGCCTTATAGTTTTTTAGTTTGATGCTGCATTTTTGTTTGTGCTCTGCTGAAAGAGTTCTCACTTCGAGGTCCATCTGCTCTAACTATAAAAAAATATATATATATAAAAAAATAATAAATAAAAAAATAATAAACCTTGTTTTAGTAATTCTTGTTATTAAATAAAATTTTTTATTATTTACAACTTCTAATAACAACAAAGTTGAATGTGTCAAAATATTCACAACTTCTAATAACAACAAAGTTGAACGTGTCAAAATAACCAACTGTAATTCATTAATAACTAGTATTAATTGCAATCACTTCTATAATTATCTATAAATATTTTCTATAATTATCTATAAATATCTTCTATAATTAACTATAAATATCTATAATTGTGCTATATTGTGATAATCATTCACAGTATTTAATTGTAATTAATTATTTGATAGTTGCTTAAAAAGTGACAATACTTGGCGTTTTTTTAAATGAAATTTCAACCAATCAAAAATAAGCAAAAAATAAAAAAATCCATTTAAATATAAACTGAGATTAAAAATTCTGTAAATATTAGGATGTGTTGATATAATTCAAGTTAAAAAGAAAAAAATGTTTATATTTTTTTCTTGTTTCCAGACCATGTGTGGCGATGTGATGGTTATGACTTTTATCATCATTGTTTATTTTTCTATGAATTTAAAATTTTTTTGTTTTTTATCCACAAAAAGTTTAAATTACCTTTGAAACAACTATTTAGGTATAGACCCCTTTGACAATGTTTGTGTATGCTTTTGTTCATTTCTCGATGATTGCCTAACCAAAAATAACAAATACTTGTATTTTGTCATTTTTTGAAACTTTTTTAAAAATATCAAAATATTTGTTTAAAAAAAGAGTTATTCAGTCAATATACAACATTAAGGCAAAAATTGAAAAATAAAAGCTTGTTGAGTTATGATTGTAAACACAGATCTTTGTTGTTGTTTTTTAATTGTAAAAACTGCGGTTTTTATTTTACTTTATCTATTTTTTTCAAAGTGAAATAAGGATAATTAAATTATTCAATAAGCATAACTAAATTATTCACTAAAATGAAATTAAAAATTGTTAACAAATTAATGATTGTTAAGGTCATTGAAAAATTCATTCACAACGTGCCTCCATATACACATCTTCAACACAATGGAACTTTTAAATATTTTCAAATGTCAATAAGATTAAAAGCAAAAAGAAAATTATAATCTAAATAAATATAAATTATAATAAATTATAATAATTATAATGAAAAAAAAAAATCCATAAGTTAACCTGATTAAGATACAAAAGTTAGCCTGATAAAGATTCAAAAGCCTAATTGAGATCCTGATCTGTTTTGACTAATTGTTTGTTGCCAATAAATGAAGAGTAAGTCAAAAGTTTTTTAACCAGAACTATTAGTTTTTATCATGAAATGAGTGAATCAAGAGTTTTAAAATCAAAGCCTAATATATTGTTGTTATTTCGTGATGAGCAAATCAAAAGCTTCATAAAAATGAAGAGTAAGCCAAAAGTTTAAAAATAAAGATGATAAAATATTGAGGAAAAAATATATTTTTTTAATCTAAAAAAAAAAAAAAAATTGAATAAAATGTGTGGCTTTAAAACATATACTTTAATCCATTTAGAAATATTCTCATTAGATAAAGTTATAAAAATATAAAAAGTAGTTTCAACATTTAAAATAAATAAAAAAAAAACAACTAAAAAATAAAATAACTAGTTCTTGAGCGTCATCAAACTTTTGATCCACACTTGTCACCAGTTCTCTTTTTTCATCTAAAGACAATATATAATATTCTTCTATATGAAACTGACAAAATGGACTGTTCAAAATTTCAAATGTATTTTTTCAAATTTTTACAAAATAAAACTTTTATATATTACTGAAATGTGCTCTTTTAAGTTTTTATATGTATTTTTTAAGTTTTAAAAAATGTAACCTTTATATAATACTAAAAATTGCTATATGAAATTTTCTGTGCGCATTTTTTAGTTTAAAAATATAACTATTATACTCTAAACACAATTTTATAAATTTTACAAATACTATCTATCAGATATAGATTAATTAACAACTGTTAATACCTCTAGTATTAACAATGCCAAATGCCAAACCTTCCACCATCCCATCCCCTTGATGATTTTAGCAAATGCAGAGATTTAAAAATTAGAATAAGAACAAAGATTTATTTCTTTTAAATCTTTGAGAGTTGAAGCCAGAAAACTTTGGTAACTCAAAAGTTGAGTTTAACATTTAAAAACTCTTAAGTTTTGAAATTTTTTTTATTTTAAAAAAATGTATTGTTATTTTAAAAAAAAAAAAAAAATTTAAAAGTAATAAAAAACCAGAGCCAGATCATATTTACCTAGCTCCACATTGTAAGAGCTAGGTAAGTACTAGGTAAGTAGCTAGGATACCTTCACACTGTGGATTACCCCTATTGCTCTTATTTACTTCAATAAACTTGTTCAATAAAAAACTTGACCTTGTTCAGATGTAGAGTTTTTGGAAAAGTGATAAAAAAAAAGAAGAAGGATACAGTGAGCAAGTCCCGTCCAAGTGAGGTGTAAGAAACATATTTTTAGATTAAGGTATATTTGCTTTAAATTACCTGAAATACCAAAATTTATTCCAAGAAATTCATTTTACTAAATAAATTTCTTACAGTAAACTAGGTATTTTAAATGTATCAAGATATCTTTAAAAATAGGTCCGGACTCTCAACAACCTTATCGCTCTTCCATATTTACAATTAAAAAATTAGGTCACAAAAACATCCTCTATCAGAAATTATAGAATTTTTAATAATAGAACTTTTACAGTCACTGTTAACATTTAAACAGTTATGATTTATGAATCATTACCCCAGTCAAAATTAAAACCTTGTAGCTCACTGTTATGTAACAACATATACCACCTTACAGCTGTCATAACATGCTGTTATGTTATGACATTATAGCAAGATTATGTTAGAATAAGAGGATAACAGTTGTCATGTATAAGCAATTTTATAACTACAACAACTATTATGTGTTGCAACAACTATTATGTTCCTGCAACAGCTATTAAATAACTTCAACATCTATTACATTCCTGCAGCAGCTCTTAGATAAATTCAACAACTATTATGTGTCTGCAACAGCTATTATGTACATGCTACTATAAAACCATTAAAAAGCAACAACAACAACAACAACAAAAAAATGCAAATATTATTAATAAATAATATACTTATTAATTACCTCCTTGAACATTTGGTAATTTATTTGTTTTGGCAACAATATCTGCTGTAATTATGCCAAAGTGTTTTTCATAATCAGAAAACAATTGAGACATTTTAATGTGTTCACAATCTACTTTCTTTTGATCTTAGCATCTATCAGAAAAAATATTTATTAGTATATTTATGAAAAAATTAACAGATTTAGTATTAATAAAAACTTTATTATGAATTTGTTATTTAAAAATCTTAATTTGTTGTTTACTTATAGTTATCAGTTAGTGGTGTTGTAGCAGAGCGCTCACATCATAATTAAGACATATTGAAAATAAGTCTTAATACATCTATGGCAGTATTATAGTTAACTTATTTGCACATTTGCCTTGTTATATATACATATATATATATATATACTCCTAGTTTATAAAATAGATTTGTATATATAATAAAATATTTATAAATAAAAAAATCTATTAGGATATTTATTTAAGTAATGCATTATAAAAGTTTTAACAAAATTCGGAAATAAAGTAAATTGAAACATATTATATCAAAAGTAAATATAAAATAAATTGAAATATATTATATCGAAAGTAAATTGAAAGTAAATATAAAGTAAATTGAAATATATTATATCGAAAGTAAATTGAAAGTAAATATAAAATAAATTGAAATATATTTTATTGAAAGTAAATCAAACAAAAAATAATTTTCTAAACCTAACGACTACTTGACTATTTTTAAAAATTAATTTTTATTTAAAAAATGTTTTTCAAGTTAAAAACTTTATATATAAAATGTAATATATTCTTTGTTTTTTTTACAATCTATGCTTAGACTTTTCACTACATTGGGAATTTTATGTTTTGTGTTAACAGCATTAATTTAGTAATCATTTTATAAAAATAAAAAATCTTTTTAAATTCATTCATTAACAAAATGCTTCATAAATTTCATCATTTATTAACAACATGTTTCATCAATTTCAACAGACATCTTTAGATTAAATGATAATTTGCATAGCAATCAACAGACATGTTCAGGTTAAATGATAATTTTTAAATAACATAGTTGTAAAAACTGTCATTTAACCTGAAAATGTAATTCTAATTGATGATATATATATATATATATATATATATATATATATATATATATATATATATATATATATATATATATATATATATATATATATATATATATATATATATATATATATATATATATACACTACACAACAAAATGATAAGGCACCCCAAAAATATTTATAAAACTCTACTATACATTTATACTTAAAAACTAATTTTTATAGTAAATGAAAACAAAGGGCTTCCAACACTAAACAAAATTTTTAAAAATTTTGTTTTAGACATTTATTAACTCGCATTTTATTAAAAAAACTGCTTCTTTAGTGCGACAAAATTACATGACACTTTTGGAAAAAGTTTATATAAACCGTCTTTTATAAAAAAAGACATCTTAATTTAAAAAAATCAATAGTGAGTACCTAGTACTATTTTTTTTTTGAATAACTTCAATCACTCTAGAAGGTAAAGAACCATAAAACTTTTTTATGTAAAAATGTCATCTGCATCCCATGCAGATGCGATGGATGATTTCATGTCAGCTAGTGCACTTTATTGCTTACCACCTTCAATTAATATATGTGACAACTGTCCACAAGCATTCAATAATATTCAGGTCTAAGGATCTAGCTGGCCATTTCAATGTTTCAATTTTCTTGTTATTGAAATAATCCTTTACTATCTTAGCTGTATGATGCTAACATTATCTTGCTGAAAAACAAAATTTTCACTACCAGTGACAAATGCTTCACGCCGTAGAAATGCACGAGCAATTAAAATTTGTCTTTAGCCTTCATTTTTCTGTCAATAAAATGAACTTCTCATTTCTTGTGATAAGATCACCTAATCGCACTCCAAATCATTACACCACCGCCATCCATTTGATGCCATTGCTGTGTTACTGGTTCTTTACGCAAATCATATTATATCTTTACGCAAATCATATATATATATGAAAATAATAATTCCATCTATTCAGCCCATCAAGACAAACATTTTTTGTCAGAAAATACTATTCGTTACCACTCTTCTTTCCATGTTGCGTGGTCCTTTGTAAAAGTTATTCAATCCTTTAAGTGTCTTGTTATCAATGGTAGTTCTTGCTGAGGTTTTTTGTGCAAAAAGTGAAAATCATTATGAATAACTTGCTGAACTGTACATAAATTAGCAATCACACCTACTTCTGCAGAAATTTGACGTGCAGTTAATAAAGAATTTTGTCTCAACACCTTTTACCTATTACAATTATTTAATGTTAGTGGACGTTTGAGACTTTTTTTTTATTCCATATGTATGAGGACTATTAGTGTGGTTTCTAATCAAAGTTTGGTTGCGTCCAATGGCTCTAGCCATGTAACTAATGGAATGACCTATTTTTGTTAGAGAGCACTTTTTTCTCATCTGGACTTAACGGGGCAGCATGAATCATTATTAACTAATTTGTTACTTTATACTTAATAAAAAAACCCTAAACTAAAATATTTGACAATTCAGAACAGTTTACAGCTAAATAATCGTCTGTGATGCTTATATCAAATAAATAATCATAATTGCCGACAACTGCGGTTTGTAAATAAAATATTTTTATGTAAAAACATTTATAATTTTGTCGCACTGAAAAAACAGTTCTTTTTTTTATAAAATGGAAGTTACGCTTAAAATAAATTTTTTTAATGTTGTTTATTGTTGTAAACCCTTTGCTTTTATTTACTATAATTTTCTTTTCCTATAAATTTCTTTAACTAAACATCTTTATAAAGTGTGTTTATTTCTTTCACTAAGCACTTTATAAAGTGCAAACACATAGCAAACACTTAAAACTCCTGTAAACTTTTTTTTAAATTTATAAAATTTCATATAAAAAAACAACCTTTAATGCATTAATAACTCTGCTAGAATAATAAGTGTCTTAGCATGATAAAAATTTTATCAAACATAAGCTGTGCAAAAAATTACAACAAAACAATAGTAAAGTAAAAAGTAAACAAAACAATAGTAAAGTAAAAAGTAAACAATTATAAACATGAATAAACAAGTTAAACCACCAAACAACAATAAACAATATCGAATCAAAATAAAACAAACTTAGGCAAACAAAAAACAGATTTTAAAAATTAACAAAAAGCTAAAATAAATGAAGTTTTGATCATAATTTATTATTAAAAAAATTAACAACTTGTTGAAAATGATAAATAAAAAAACATTTCAATAACATAGCAGCAAAAAACTTTAAAAATCTTCCTTTTCTATTTTCTATTAAATAATATTTAGAAAACAAGAAACTTTTGTCCTTTTTTTTACATTCCTATGTTGCGACTTCAAACAAAAAAAATATTTTAAAAATCATTATATCGCTTTTATTCTTTACAATTTTGCATACATAGTTATGTTAATTTATGTTAATTATGTTAACATAACATAGTTATGTTAATTTATATTATATTAATTTTATATAATTTCAATAAAAAACACTATTCACAATTAAAAATTCACTGAAAAAATTTAAAATTTACTTTTTTAAAACATCATACCCTAAAATAAATTACACTATAATACAGGTCTAACTATGAAATACTTTTATTTCTGTATAATGAAGGTAATTTAAAATTTTCTTTACCTTTTTCTTTTTTCTATCTTAAAAAAATTTACCAACATTAAAACAGCCTAAAATTTGATAAAAATAATGTTGATCTAAAAGATCATCATTAAGTCAACTTCAAACAACATTAAGTCAACTTTAAAGTCACCATACTTTAATTTACCTCCAATATGCAGAAACTTTTTACAAAACTTTTCATGTTTTTTTAAATTCTTCAAATAGTTAACAAAGTTTAAAAAGTTAGAATAAAAAAAACCATTTTACAGCAGCAACACCTAAACTAGGGCCATTCTACGAACACCACATTCACAACAAAATTTTGCAGCTGGAACAGGATATTTCGCTCCACAATCATGACAAAAACTAGCAACCTTGCGCCTTCCAGAATTAACATCACATGGATCTGATGGAAGGGCTCGCTTAGAACTAGAGTTGCTTTTTGTTTCAATAAATTCATTCACAATTTTTGTCTGTGATTTTGCAGAGTCATTGCGTTTCAGTTCTTCCAGCCATTTTGGGTCACTAAAAAATTTTTCAAAAAAAACTATTCCGTGTAAAAAATAACACTAAAATAAAAAAAAAGTATTAATAAATGTAATAATAACAATAGTAATAGCAAAAAATATATATAGTAAAATATATAAAAGTAATAAAACAAGTAAATATTATTTAAAATAATAAAAAGCTAAATAAAAAGTAAACATTTTACATATTATTAACTTTTATTTTTATTAAATAGAAAAAATTTAAATTTTTTAAAATAAAATAACAAAAAAAAAACTTACCCACTACGATTCTTTCCTAATTTATCTGCACTTGAGGGAGCTGAGCCACTCGATGTTTTACCATACCTTATGTTGCTACTGAACTTATCTTCATTTTCATTTGCTATTCAAAAAACAAATTTATAATATTAATTATAATAATAATAAAAATAAAATTATTATTATTGTTATTATTATAACATTTTTTGGGGTAAGTTAAAAACATGTTGAAAAGATTTTACCAATTTGAGTTGGCTAATGGCGAGTGGCCCATGTTTTTCAAATTTAAAAATCTGAGCAATTGACATAATTTTATTAGGTCCTGTTATTAATAAAATTTTCTAAAGTTTATAACTTTAAGAAATACATATTAATATAACTTAGTTGAATCTAAATTAGATTATGTATAGCAATAAATTAATAACTTAATTGAAATAATTGAATCTAATAACTTAGTTGTTTTATCAGTAAGAAAAGACAGAAGTACTGACAATCTGTCGAGCAGGGTTTCCATGACTAACATATCTGAAGCAGCTTATCATCCCTATAAACAACTGATTTTATTAGACGATGTGCAAGTTTGATGCATTCTGCTATCTTTATGCAAAGCAAATGATAGTTATAATGAACTGTACTTTTCAATGACAACAAATTGATTACCAAGTCACTCAGTACACTTGACATAATCATAACTTACAAAAATTTGTGTTTGTACAATCCAATACCAAATGATACCATGGTATAGAATATTGTCCTCAAATGCTTGCAATTGTTAGCACAGTTCACATTGTTTAGATCATATTGTTCACATGTTCAAATCATATTTGCTTTGATTTGATAGTATCAACAATTTTATTAAAAATATTCTATTTAAAATCTTTTTGCCTTGTGTTAGCCAGGAAATTTTCCCTGATCAACTTAAAATTGCCTATGTAATGCAAACAATCAAAAAAGGGGATGCAATGTAAATAATGTAAATAACTATCTAATGTAAATAACTATTGCCCTATCTCTGTTCTTCCTGTATTTTCAAAAATTTTAGAGAGAATCTTATATAAAAATTAACACTCATCTTTCTGTAAATAATATATTAGTTAATAATCAATATGGTTTCAAAAAAATAACTCCACCGAACATGCAATATTTCAGTTTACTTGTAGTATTAACAAGTCGTTTAATATTGACCATCAAACTCTTATTAAAAAGCTTAAACTTACGGAATCACAGGAGTTGTTTTAAAATGGGTAAAGAGTTATATAAATAATCATACCCAATATGTGCACATTGACATTAAACGTTACTAAACATTACTTGTGGCTTGCAACAACATTGCCTACTCAGACCACTTCTTTTTCTAATATACGCCAATGATCTACATAAAGCAACCTGAGGACAATAATGTTTGCCGGTAACACAAATTTATTTTTATCTATTTTATTTATTTTTTTATTTATTTTTCACAACAATACTTTATTACTTGAAATTTTGAGCTTAAAAAAAATTTAAAAATTAAAAAAATTACTAAATGGTTCAAAGTAAATAAACGTTCAGTAAACTAACTCTATTTCACCCACTTTCCCAAAAAAGAATTAATACCATATGTAACGCCTTCTATTTTCATTGACAGTATTCAAGTAAAAAGTTAAAACTACAGTTTTTAGGAATATAGATTGATGAAAATCTTTCATTAAGACAGCACGTCAAAAATTTAAGCAACAAAATTTAAAAAAATATTGGAATATCATACAAATCAAAAAGCTATTTAAACATCCACACTTTAACGCAACTGTATTATTCACTTAACAAGTACAACAAAAGTAAACTAGAGCCTAGAGCCATCTTTATCAGAAACATACAGCACGCTTAGTTAATTTGTGTAATCAAAAAACTCATTTAAAGCCTCTCATAAGAAAAATGGATGTATTAAATATATATCAACTAAACGTATATCATATTCTTTTAATGCTTAAAAGATCAATTATGCACAAAAACAAAAAAATTAATGACATCATGTACTAAAACTCTTAGGAATTAAACGCACTTTAATAAATTATCAAGCCTGTAGACTGCAACAGATATTATAAGACTCTTTGGCCTGCAACAAAACAGAAAAGGTGAGCTTTGACTGAAATAAAAAAGTTAGTATTTTTTGGTACGCATTTATTATTTTGTTTTAATCAAAAAAATTTAGCTCAAACGTTTTTTTTATTATTCTCTTTAATATGAACACAACATGTCTCAGGTTTGGCATCCCTTTCAGAAATATGAACACAACATGTGTCAGGTTTGGCATCCCTTTCAGAAATATGAACACAACATGTCTCAGGTTTGGCATCCCTTTCAGAAATTTTTATTTTTTTATTTAAATCTTTTTATTCTTTTATTATTTCAATTAACATAAACTTTTTTTTATTTACTACATGAAATACTTAACATGTAAATATGTAACATGTCATTTTACAGCGGTTCTTAACAACAAGATCTCATGGCCTTTCATAATTGAGTTTAATATGTAAAAAAAAAAAAAGAATGAGTTTCCCCATTCTTTTTTTTTTTTACATATTAAAAATCTTCACTTTTAAGTGTTTATATTATGATATTTTAGCTTGTAAGTTTTATGAAATATTAATGAAATGTTTAAAAATGTAATAAAGAACACACACACACACAAAAAAAAAAACTTTTTTTTTTTTCAAAACTATTTTTAAAGAATTTTTATAAAATTTTACTTCATTTTAATACCGAATTGACCTATTTTTGAAGAACTTTTTTTTAACATTTCGAACCTATTAAATAGAAAATAGACTTAATCATTAGACAATTGAGCTTAAATTGGGCTTAAATAATTCATAAAGGATAACTACAGCACATAAAAAAACACTGAGTTATTATTTTTTATCAAAAGGGGAGTTTAAGGCACCCTAATAAATGTATATATACTATACCAAAATTAAGCTTCATATCTTTTCCAGCAAAACGTGTGTCTGACTTTGTATCACTTCTGAGGGGTGAACTTTCCACTTTTTTATTCAAAACAGGCAAACTGTTATTTTTCGAGCCAGCAGGCAATGCTAACAATATAAAAATTTACATTTTATAACTTTTTATAACATTTTATAATTAACTAAATTAATAACAGAAAAATTAAGTTTAATTTAAAAAAATTTTTTTTTTAATGATGTGTTTTAGTATAATAAAAAAAAAATGAAAAAAAAAAAAAGAAAAAGAAATATTAACCTGCACTCTTTGCTTTTACTGGAGAACTTTCTGGCTTTTTCAAACCTGGTACTGGAGAACGGTACTGAGTTTACCAAAACAAAATAAAGCAATATAAAAAAAAAAATAATTCAGACTAAAAATAATATTTAATATTTAGATAGTTACAAACTCAAGTTTTAATTTAAAACCAAACCAATAATATTTAAATAAATAAACCACTCAAATAAGAGTATAAGTTTGGGTCAATTTATCAATACAAATCTCAATACAATTTATCAATACAAATCTCAATACAATTTATCAATACAAATCTCAAAAAAATTTTTAAAGATTTTATTTTTTCATCTTATTCATCATCAACAATTATATAGAATTCTGGTATGAGGTAGTATGCAATGTTTATATGTGGTACATTATTCTGCTGTGACCATGTTGAGCATTAAAATTAATGTTTTGCTGTCTATTAAGCTGTATGAAATAAGGCTGTAGATGAAGTTATATGTTGTTAAAAATGTTTCAACTATAACATAGTTAATATCATTAACTATAAATCTATAACATAGTTATATAGGTAATGATGATCAAGTTGAAACCATATTGATTATTAAACAATGTATTATTTACAGTGAGATAAGTATAAATTTTGTTATATATGAATACCTAAAAAAGATTGTAAAAAATTAGCTATGAAGTTGAAAAATTCACAAAATTTCATAATGAAGACAACAGGCATTCACTAATTAAGCTAGACATTACTAGACTCACTAATTACTCACTAATTAATAGACAAAAGATAAAAAAGGTTAGTCAAAATCAGATAAACTATCAGACAGCTGCAAAAAGTGAAAATAAATCAAAAAAACAAATGAAAAGATTTTGATTCTAAACTATTTGAAAAATTTGGAACAATCAAGTTAGTTGAAAGAGGAGTAAAATTAGAAAGAAGTCAATAAATATGCAGTTTTTATTTTTTTGTTTTTTCTTTGGTTAAATTAAAATACTTATTGTGGTCATAGTAGTAAAAAACAAAAACAAAAAAGAAAACAAATATAAGTATTAAGACTTTGAACTTTTGCCCATCTGAAGGTAAAGATTAATAAATATGTATGATATGAATAGGATATAATAAAAAAATAATGAGAGGTATAATTCTATAAGAGCTGAATGAGCTTCGTAAGTATTATAAACACCTAATAAATTTGTTACAATATTTCTGCATTGAAGAGAAACTTATACAATTTATACTATAGCAAGCACAAATAATGCAGATGAGATAGTTGCAACTAAGTTTATCATTTTTATTCACATTTATCATTTTAAATGTGATTATTGTGCCAGTATTTAAACCTATTCAAGTATTTTTTTAATGAATCAAATAATAGTTTTACAAATTTTTGTAAATATAAAGTACAAAAATGTCAAGAGATTCAAGATTAGTTTCAAATTAACTATGATATATATAAAATTATGAGAAAAAATTCACTCAAAGAATATTACCTATTTAAAAATTTTATTGTTAAACCCATATAATTATTAAATGCCATATATAATGTGTAACACTTGTTAAAATGATTTGAAATTAATTTTTGCTAGAAACACTTTCAAAAAAAAAAAAGAAAAAAAAGAATACCAAAGAATTTAAATATGAATAGGGAGAAAAGTTGGGCAAACACTGCCTGAAAAAAGCATCAAAAGTCAAAAGAACTGCAGTTTTATTTGTTTACAACACTCGCATCAAAATTAAAAAAATTTGGATAGAGCAGGAATTATTTTAATGACTATACAAAAGGGCAGGATTTGTAAAAAAAATAATAAAATATAAAAAATTTAGTAAACATACTTGTATTCTTTTATCTTGTTTTTCTTTGTTCACACCATATTTAGAATCTCCGTTTTTAGGTAACCTTGATTTTTGATCTTTACAAAATCCAATGTGACGCTCTGCTGCAGACTCATTAAACCTTCTATCACAATGAGGACATTGGACATAATCTGGATTAAAGGTTGGTGATGGAGGAGGAGGAAGTTCACTACCAGATTTTAATGCAGCAGTTACACCACGTGCTGCTCGAATGGTTTTTATGAAGTCATTGTGTGTAGCTCGCCAATCTGCTTTTTTTTTTGGAATCTGCAGCAATATGAAGAGAAAATGTGAAAAATACTTCCTTTGAAAATTAATTTTTTTCTTTTATATCAAAAATTATATAACAACCAATACTATTTATATGGTATTGTCTAATTATACCAAATTTTCAATATACTTGCCTATATTTTTTATGAAGCATTTGTGAATTTCAGTCACTTTTTTTTGCATGATATTTTGAATACACTTACACTATTTTATATTTCTGGTTCAGAAATATAAAATATATATTTCAGTTTAAACTTTATTATAACATAATAAATATACAATAACAGATTTTTGATACACAGAGTTTTACAATAATAATAATAACAATAACGATTATTATTAACTTACATTAACTAACAAAATTTTTAATTAATTCAAGGTTACAAGTGTATAAAAATAATTGAAGGTATATATCAAAGTGTTGGATTGGTGGCTCTTAGTTACTTTATGTGTATTAAGCAATTATTTAAAAAAAAAAATTCTGAATTTTGTGATATGAAAAACAATAAGATCAATGTTAAAAATTACAAAAACACAATTTGTGTTGAAAGTCTTACTTTTCTTTGTACTCCACCATTTATCTGCAGAAAAACAATTTTATATTGAATATCTGAATAATTTTTATATTACAATAATTACGATAATTTTAATACACTATAACCTAATTCTGACTAACTGAACTGACTCAAATTTACATTGAACACAGTAGGTCAAAACTCAAGCAGCTATTTTTTCTGTACCAAAACTTGAGAAACTGTGCAAGACATAGCAAGAAAAATAGATATCAGTAAGATAAAACTTAATAAAAGCAGTTGCTATAGACCAATTTATCCAACATTATCTGACTTGCTCCTTTTAAATCATTCAAAACAAATATCTAAAACTTTTAGAATGTCTAAATTTTATATAAATACTGTAAATATTTTTGGCATTTCTTGAAATTTTAAGAATTACATTATTTATAAATATCAAAACTAAACATAAAATAAGAATACCTTAGGAGGAGCAGAAGAAGCTGTGATAGTTTTAACAGGGATCCCTTGTAGCCGTTGCTTTTTTGAATCAAAAACTTTTCTTTTTTTAAGCTTTTTGCATATGTTTTTATGTCGAAGCTAAAAAATTCAAAAAATTATTAACACCATAAAATTATATCTTTATAAGTTACAATTAATTTATATTATTTTATAATAAATAGTATAATTATGTTATTACCACTTAACTATTTACAATCAAAATTTTACTTTTTATAATATCTGTTATAAGTTTTTTCACAAGGATAAATCTTGAACTAAAGATTAGTGACTAAAGTTAGACTATTCTACAGCTTAGAGAGTTTTTCCCGGAAATTCCCAGGAATTTTTTATACTTTTAAAATCAAAGAATTACTTGTGTATATACTTTATTATATTAGAATAATTATTTATTCAAAATAAAAATACATTAATGTCCACAAAGCTATTTAATGTGTATAATCTGACTTTAGAAGTCACCTATAATATAGAAAAAGGTAATAACCAAATCATAATTTTTTTTTAATTAAACATGATTTAAAGCAAACATAAAAGTCATTAGTTCTAATACATAACGCTAAATGCTCCCCAGTGGGTTGTAATTCAAAACAAACACATAAATGCTCCCCAGTGGCTTGTAATTCAAAACAAACACATCAATTTCAAATACAAAACGCTAATTACTCTTTAAAACTTGTAATTAAATTTAATATTCAAGAAATTTCGAATAACATTTATTTCTCCACGTATTGACAAGACAAGTTAAGTAAGTTTCAAAATATTCTTATTATTTTCTTTGACCCCAAAACTAATATCTTTGTTCTAATATTTTTAATTTTTTTCATTTAGAATCGCCAAAACATTGTTTTAATCATGGCTGACTCAGTGAGGAAAAAATTTTCAAAAGAAAAAGCAGGCAAACAAGCCAAGTGTTTGAAATGTCCGAATAAACTATTAAATTATGAGGGCTCATCAACCAGTGGATTAATAAAACATTTGCAACATGTTCATAACATTAATATCAAAAAAAGAAACTTAAATGGAAATCAAATTGCTGGTTCAAGTAAATCTGAGACAATCCCTACAAAAGCAAGTAAGTCTCTCCCATTATTTTTTTCTAAGAAACAGTACTTAGCAGAAATAGTGGTCAGACTTGCAGCCGTTGATGGAGTTTTAATTTACAGTATATGCAAAAGTGAGTTCATTCATCAACCATTACATGAAAAACAATATCATCTTCTAAAAGGCAAAAACAATGTGACAAAACTAATTCATAAGTATTGTGATATGGCAAAAAATGAATTCATTATTAAAATAAAATCACATAAAGAAAAAAGTGGAAAATTTAGTTTAATGCTTGATGAATTGATGAGTCTGCGCAATCGAAGATATTTGAATATCAATATTCATTTCAATAAGTTATTTATTAATCTATGATTAGGTAAAATTTTTGAAAGCTGTACAGCTGAAATATTACTTGATCTAGTTAAAGGGAAACTATCAGAGTTTGCAATTATCTCTTCAGATGTTGTTGCATCAACCTGATGACCAAATTTGATCATTACTGCTGCTGCAGTAATAATAAAATTTGGTTGATTATCTGGTTTTATACACCAATTATGTAATAACCATGGCATACACTTGTAATGGACGTTATTTATAATAGAAATGAAAATTTTAATGTCTGTCACATTGATTCTTTAGAAAATGAATGTAATTTTTCAGTGATAACTCTAGCAAATCTGAAAATGATAACCTAAACAATTTCGAACTGCAAATATATGAAAGAGAAAAAATAAATGCGGTTTTACAAATGATTAGAAAAATAGTTAAATTTTTTAAACATTTGCCTAAAAGAAATTCCATTTTACAAGACCTATGTAAAAGTAGAGTACAGAATTGAACTTAATTTACAGCTAGATTAGTGGACCAATAGAACGGGCGGATGGAACAGCATTTCGACAATGGTTGAAAGATTTTTAAAAGTGATGGATGCAGTAAAAAAAGCATTAAATAAGTTGAACTTCCTAGAGCTATTTAACGATATTTATGTTTCAGTTTTAAAAAATGTTTCCAACACTCTTCAACCAATTAAAATAGCTACAGAAGCATTAGGTAAATGTGATGCAAATTTGCTAACAGCTGATGCAATTTTAATTTTTTTGTTTGATTCCCTGAATAACAACAATGATGTAATTTTAGAGTAGATGTTGCTAGCTCTGTCTCTTTGCGTTAAAGAGCAAAAAATCAAGATCTTGTGACTTTGATTAAATATCTCTAAATGCGCGATTTACATTCAATTGCTACTCCTGAGCTACCTTTATCTTTAAAAGCTGCAAGTATTCTTTTTTTTTTTTTTTTACATCTTCGCTTCCAACAAAGCTGCAAGCAACCACTATTAGACTTGGAAGTTACTGGAAGAAAAAATATGAAGTTTGTAGAGCAAGATAAAGATTGACAGACAACTTTAAAGATTGCAAATTATATGAATAAGAAACGCAAGACGAAGGAAGTGAATTCCAAAGAACTGATGTTCAAGGAAAAAAACTAGAAAATAAGAGTTTTTGGAGCACTTAGGAACAGTCACAGAAAAAAGATGAGACTTGATTGAATGACGACTAACACGAAAATGAAATTTAGTAGATGGCACAAGAGAAGCTAGCACTTTAGATTAGTGCCCATTATAGAATTTGTAGAAAAGAGAAAGAGAAGCAACATTATGACGATGTGATAATGGTTGGAGGTTGGCTACAAGAGCAGGTCCAACTATATTAACAATGCATTTTTGCACCTTGTCTAAAAGAGAAAAAGCATCATTAGAAGATCCACCCCAGATAAGGCAACAGTATTCCATACAAGGCCAGATTTGAAATTTATAGAGATGAAGAATAGAATCCAGAGTGAGAAAGTGCCAAGCACAATAAAGAGATGCAACCTTAGCAGATGCTAACTTTGCAATGGATTTGGTATACAGTTTTCCAAGAAAGAAGTAAGATTTAATCCTAGAAGATGAAGAGTAGTTGACTTGTCAAGTACATCACCGCTCATAAATACAAGATCTACATTATTGTGATAGTGATTGGCTGAAAAAAATTGGGTTTTATCTGAATTAAAGTTAACCAGCCACTGCGAGCCCCACGTTGTAGCAGAAGTGATATCTTTTTCAAGCTCAAATGCCCCCTCCAAGCAATCAGGGAGTGTAGGCTTCTTATCATGAAAGGAAAAAATGGTAGTATCATCAGCGAATAATGCCACAATAGATGTGAGAATATCTGGAAGATCGTTTATGTAAAAAAGTATAGGATTGAACCTTGAGAAACCCCTGAAGTTACAGAAAATGAAGAAGAGTGCTGTCCATCGAAGACAACTTTTATACTACGATTGGAAAGGAAGGATTCAATAATCTTAAAGATGTTACCAGATACACCGTAAGAAGAAAGCTTATGGAGAAGACCAGCATGCCAAACTTTATCAAAAGTTTTAGAAATGTCAAGAGCGATAGCTTTAACCTCTCCACCTCTATCTAATGCACAATAAAACCTATCAGTTATTACTGTAAGCAAATCAGCTGTAGAACGAGAAGATCGAAATCCATATTGATGATCAAAAAGTAAGTTATTAGGTTCAAGATGAGAGATTAGGTGTTTGTTAATTAAACATTTAAAAATCTTGCTTATGATAGGAAGAAGACTAATGGGACAGTAGTCAGACAATCAGATCGCTTTCCAGAATTTTTGAAAATAGGGGTAACAGATGTCACTTTCCAGCATGCCGAAACAAGACTTTGATGACAGTTCCGGAGAACACTTCTGCAAGACTACAACAGGGATGTTGTCTGGACCACAAGCTGTAGAATAGTCTAAGCAGGAAATCACTTTTGATACAGATGCTGGAGTGATACGAATGTTAAACAATGGATCAACTTGTTTGTCGCCTGTATCAGGTAGGATGTGATTAATGGAATCAAGGGATGAGATTGATAAAAAGTTCTTAGCAAACAATTCAGCTTTGTCTTTAGTAGAAGTGCAAAGCCTGAACCATACAAGAGAGGTGGAATAACAGATTTGCCCTTATTATTGATACTGTTAAAGATTCTCCAGAAGTTACGAGAGCCAAATTTTTGTGATGAAATACAAGATTTCATAACATGAGAATAGCGAGCTTTGGCATTAGACAAAACCTTTTTACAATGGTTTCTAGCAATAGTAAACAGACGTCTGTGTTTTGAAGAATTGTTTTGCTGATAGATATGGAAGTAACGGTTTCGATTGGAAATTGCAGCAACACAATGTGAAGAAAATTATGGAGAAGAGTGTGGGTTGACCTGGAATCGTAAAGAGGGAATATAAGATTCCATGCCAGCCTGAATCCACAAAGTTATGTAAGAAGCACATTTGTCAGCAGGAAGACAAAAGATTTTTACCCAAGGACGAAGATCACGAAGAAAATCACAGAAAGAGTCCCAGTCAGTTTTAAGGCAGTTGGAAGAGGTACCATGATAGGGAGATTTAAATGATGAAAAAGAATGAGATAATAGTTTTAGGGAGATCAAATTGTGATCAGAAGCACCTAAGGGTGAATGTGGAGAAACTGAGCACTAACTAGGATCAGAAACAAGACATAAATAGAGTAGAGAAGGGTAATGATTCAGGTTGTCTGGAAAGCAAGTTAGAAAGTTGACTATTTGAGTTAGAGATTGAGAAAGACAAAAGTTGAGGGCCTTAACGCGAGCAGAGTCATTGACACGAGAGCCAAGCCAATCAGTGCGATGAGCACTAAAATCACCAACAATAACGATATTGGCTGAAGTATAAAGGGGAAAGGTTTGGTCAACTTGATTAGAAATAACACCAAAAAATGTGCAGTCTTGAGATGAAGGAGAACAATATAGAATAAAGAGAAAGGTGATAGAGTGAAGTAACGCTAAGCAAAAGCACAAAAAAGAATATTCTGTGGATTCAAACCTAGTTTCCCGACAAATGGGTGAATTCTTATGAATGTAAATGCCCAGGTCAAGCATGTGACTATTGTAGTCTTTATGAATTAAAGGAAGGTAACCATCAACACTAAGATCACAAGAAGAGACAGCTTAACTCAAATTAGTCTCACAAAGAGCAAGTACGTCTAGTGAAATTTGCTAGAGACAAGACTCAACAGAAGAAAAGTTACTTCGAAGACCACAAATATTAGTAAATAATAGGTTTAGGGAACTTGGTGATGACGATGGTTTTTTGTGTTTTATAGTTTTTGGTACTCATTTTTAATTTTGTTAAAGAACCTGTTTCAAAGCATAGATAGTACTCAATACACTATTAAATAGCCCAAGCAATTGCCTCATTACTATTAATAAACCCTAAGACATAACAAATACCTCCAAATGTGGCCTCAATAATGTACACCAATAGTACGAACAGGGAAATCATCCATGCGCGACATGACACTGTTAGAACTCTGATATTTTACAGCTGTTGATGGAATAAGCCTCTCTGAGAGCTATCGCAGAGTTAGGGAATCCTGATTACTAGCTGGCCTCAGAACCATAAGACTGAGTTTTAGAGCTGATCCCTCTATTAGGAGATAATAGAATGCATTGCCTAGTCATAAAAACAGAGACACAAGCAAAACCCATGCATTGAGTCAAGAAGATCCAGCGTTCAACATCCGAAACTAAAAACAATGCATTAAAAATACATCTGCGCCAACCTAATAGATGAAGAAGAGGTGCGAGGCTGGTCAACAGATAGAATCTGTTTACCCCTTAAGTCTTTGCCTAGGAGGCCTTCTACAAGACAGTAGCCGGATGCGTTTAACATCTGCCTAAGATGATAACTTTTATCAAGACACCATCTCCAGCCTTAGCTCAACCAAAAGTCCAAAGGTAGGGGGTTTTTTAAGTTGGAGTTGGCTTCTCCTAGCCTTTGCCTAAAAAAGCGTATCCTACAAGGTAGCAGGACATGAAGCAGGTTATACTGGGTTACATGTTACCAGTAGCAGGATAACCTGACGTGACAAAGGTAAATAAAACTACACTCACACACAAGAAAACTAATTATGTTAGCATCATTATAAAAAAAAAATTACAACAACTGATCAAGTGGCCCTTGAGAAAACTTGCACAAAATTTTAACCAATCATGAAAAAGTGTTCTCCAGAACTCTCTTCAATTTCGCTAAATTTAAAAAAAATGCTAAATAAGTGGTTATAATTTTTCAAAATTCTAGAAAACACTTTGACCTCTCTAACTATCCTACGATTAGTCTTCACTCTGTTATTAGTTTCTTTATATAAAGGTTTTGAGATTATTAAATTATTCTTACTAACTGCAGTATTAAAGTTATTCTTGAAGGCCTAAACTCTTCTTTATTTCAATTAGCTTTAAGGGAACCACAAGGTTCTACCTTTGCTCCTGTTTTATTTCTTATCTACAATATCAATCTTCGTGAAAATTTTACATTGAAAGTGGCTCTATTTGCTGACAACTCAACTTTATTCTCTTGTCTCTCAAAAAATCTTCACTTTTTGATTGCTTAGAACAAGCAGCTGATTTTTAATCTCTCTATCTTAAGCAATGGATTTATAATCTGGATTTAAAATCCACAATTTTTGATAGACAACAAAACTCATTTATTTACTACAAAAAGAATATTTCAATATTGTTGGCATTCCTATATTGATGAATAACAACCCTCTTACTCTCAGACAAAGTCTAAAAGCACATTGTAAATGAAATTAGACCTGCTTTATCTGCCAAGATTGAGCCACTCTCCCATTGTTGTAAGGTTGCATTTCTTTCTTTTTTCTACAAATACCATCATGGTCAATGCTCAAACGAGACATCATTTCTATTAAGATTAACTAAAACACATTCTTGCTTGGCTTCTTATTCAACAAGTTGCATCATTTTACTTTATCTGTTTTTCATGCTAAAAAAACTGGATTTTGGTAATCCAGTTTTTTTCCTTGCACATCAAAAAAACCTTATAACTTAGCTATCTTCATCTTTTTTCTTTTATATACAACCTACAACTTTTTAAGCCTTCAGTTAACCATTTCTGTATTTTTACTTTTCTATTTTAAAGTAACTCATAACTTAATAGTGGTTGCTTATAATCTTGTTGGAAGTAAATTAGAGTTTGAAAATATATAAATATATGCCAGTATTTAATAAATAGTAAATGTAAACATTATGTTATAATATATAAAGTATAAATTTTTTTCTAGTCCCTGCTATTAACCCCTGCTAAATGTAATAGTTCTGCTAGGGCAGGGTTTGAAAAAAGTCTTGTTTTTAGCAGGGAATGGGGTCCTGGTCACTTACTACACATAACCTGACTTGACAACGTAACCTGACCACACAGCTGACACCTAACCTGACCACACACCTGACCTGACATACTTGTCCCTTTCATATTATTGATATTATCATTATTAATCTTATTTGCTTTTGTATGAAATATTATGTCATATAAGGTTTTTTAACAATATCTTTTCTTTTAGACAACATACAAAAATGCATAAACGTATTTGGCCTAACTATTTTCACAATTCCTTTTTGAAAAGACCCTACCTAGTTGACCAATTCAAAACCTGTTTTATTATAACAATGTTGCCTCTCTTCTTAATAAATACATCTTATTTATAAATACTACTATTTGTTGCTCAAACTGTTATTATTTCTTCTTAATTAACAAAATTCTTGTATGATTGTCATTAGATTGAATTAACTTAATTCATACATATCTTTTTAAGTCTTTTGCTAACATTTTTTTTAAATTTCTCTTCCATCTTATTTACTTTCTTAGTAAAACCTTACAAAATTAAAAAAAAAATGAAACAAATTCATTCTAACAAGTTTGACCACTATTTAAGTTAGGAGTGACTAGAAAATGAAGAAAAATGGTTAACAGAAGACTTAAAGTGCTGTAAACTAGATGAATATGGAAAGCATAAACTTGGGGTAGAATTCTAAAGCCCTGATGTTTGATAAAAAAAAAATCTATAAATGAACAAGAGACAAAACCTTAGAGTGCAACTCATGTTTTGCTGAAATAGCCTGAATATGACAACAGTATTCGATACATAAATGGATAAATTTTCCAAATTTTGTCAAGAGATAAAATAGAAAATAAAAAGCACTTTTAAAAATTTTGAATCCATTTTATTTATAAAAATTTTTATAAAATTTATTGATTTTCACAAAAAAGTTTTGACACATGAAACAAGTCAAAAATACAAATTGGTAATTTATTTGTAAAATGATAATACTTTATTGACACCCAACTGTTAAAATTAAATGGTCAATTTATATAATTTAATAATTTAAAAGAATACATGTTGATATATGTTACATTTACGTTATAAACGCTGTATGTGAATATATGTCATATTTTGATATATGTGTTTTAAATATTATATGTTGATATATGCTTTAAAAGTATGCGCTGACATTCAACATGTTTTTACAACTAGTAATAATATAAGCAATAAAAAGAAAATCATTACTAATGAATCCTGGTTAAAATTTCTACCACAATTGTCGCAAGGTACAAGTGTTACAGAATAATCTTCTTCTTCTTCATCATCTAAAAACACATTAAGTTCATACTTCAAATTTTACACAAGACACAAATAAGTTTTTAGAATTGTTTGTAAAAGATTAATTCTTAAAGCTGTTAAATTTCACTTAGATATTTTTATTGGCATCTTTTTTTTTTTTAATTTTGTTTTTTCTGAGAACCTTCAGGAACACCATACAAATACTGTTAATAAAATAAATGTTCATTTTATTTTTTTAAAATAAAATGAACATTTAAACATAACAAGTCATAAATAGCAATATTATGAAAATATTTTCTAATTCGTACTTTTTTTTATATCCACAAGCAAGTACTTTAGTACAACTCTGCTGAAGTTTGGTTTATCAACAAAGGTACCAACCAATTTTTATTAGGAAGATTTGCTACGAATGAATTTATCAATTAGAGCAAAAAATTATTTGCTACATTTGTTGCAATGTTAATTGAAGATGGAGGGTTAAACCAGGGTAAATATGGAGCGTTAAGCTAAATGTATTACTAATATTTATTCGATGTCTCAATGTGTTTTTAAGACAGTTTTAAACTTCAAAACATAATACAAATATTTTTAAAGATTCTTTTCTGTCAAAGTCTCAAAAAATATATATATATTTTTGGTTTTTAAATTTTTTTAATTGCAACTCCCTTATGACAAATGTCAGCATAATTTTTTTGATTTTAAATTTTACTTATATTAAAAGTGTATAGTACTTATATTAGTTTTTTAAATAAAATAAATAAGACTTTTAAAGTTTGTATGTGTGATGTGATATTGATAATAATGAGAAAGTTGGACATATTATAATTTCTGTATCTTATTTATTTGTATTTAAACATTTTAAGTTTCAATAAAAAATTGTATTTATTAGTGATATTTGACAAATTTTTGTTAAATATTTGTTAATAAATACTGCCTAATATGTTGATTTAACTTGCCAATTTTCTTCATTTGGATTTGGATGAAATATATGCACATGCATTTTGATAAATTAATTGCAAAAATGTTATTTCAAAAGGTAATTTTTCCAATTTGAACCTTTTTAAAAAGTGATGAATAAAACATGTAAGGATAAAAAAAAAAAAGCTATAAAAATAAAAAGTGTCAAAATAAGAATGTTGCTGTCAAACGTAGTGGAGACTATTCCAGGCTTCCCGGTAATAATAAAATTTATAAAAAGTTATAAAAAAAAGATATATTCATAGCTACAAAATTTTGAAAAAAGTTATTCAAAACAGCACACTATTATTTTTAAAACTATTTTGTAATATAAAAACTTTGCTTATATTTACCAAATTTTTGATAGAAGGAAATATTGAAGGAACAGAGTTTAAGGTGAGTTTAGTTAATTTCTTTTTTGTTGATTTCACCAGACTTACTGACATCAATTTTTTAAAACAAAAATCTTTGGAATGTAATAAACAAATGAGAATGGGTTTTGACAAGTAGACCCTTCCAAATGCTTTTGTAGCTGCAGATATTAGAGTCTTTGGTAGTTTATGAAACAAAAGACTAAGTCATAATATTTGACATGTCATAAATATTGCCATTTTTAGGGTTAACTTTTTTTTTCTTCCTTTAACATCTTGACTTTCAACAAGGCTGCAAGCAACCACTATTAGAGTTGGAAGTAACTGAAAGGGAAAAGATGAAGTTTATAAAGCAAGATAACAATTAACAGAAAACTAGAAAGATTGCAAGTTATATAAACGAGGAAAACAAGATAAAGGGAACAAATTCCAATTAACGGATGTTCGAGGAAAAAACACTAGATGAATAAGAATTTTTGGAGCACTTAAGAACAGTCACAATATAAGAAGAAGACTTAATTGAATGACAAATATAATGAGATTGAATTTTAATAGATGGCACAAGGGACACTAGCTCTTTAGAAAAAAGCCCATATATATATATAGTATTTATATAAAAAAGAAAAAGAGATGTAGCATTACTGTGATGTGACAATAGTTGAATCTTGTAATCTAAGCAGGTTTAACTATGTTTACAATGTATTTTTGCACCTTGTCTAAAAAAAGAAGGCCATCATTCAAAGATCTGCTCCAGATATGACAACAGTATTCCATACGAGGACGGATTTGAGATTGATAGAGATAAAGAATAGAATCTGGAGTACGAAAGTTGCAAGCACGATAAAGTATAAAGCCAAGGAAAGAACCTTGAGGAACCCATTAAACTACCAAGCAATTAAAAAAAAAATTAAATTGATAATTTTAATCTTTTTATTTTAATTCCTTTTAAGTTTTAAAATAAAATGCAGCAACTTGACAACTTCAAACATTATGCATAATAAACATAAACAAATACCTTTTTTCCAACTTTATTTTGTTATATTGGGTCATTAAAAATTGTTATTAGCCTTTATTAGTCTCATTTGTTAACAATAAACAGGCAATGTTAGAGTAAGAATGCAATTGTCCGTAAATTAATAGTTTTTTAATGATGTATTATTAAGATATAGGTTAAGGATACATATTTATACTAATATATTTTGTTATCATTGCCTTTTAGATTGGCACTGTCTTAATGTATTTCTCACCTAAAATATGAAAATTCAAATTAAAGTTTTTTAGAAAAAGAAGAAAAAACAAAGAGAAATAAAAAAAAAAGGTTTTGCCATGATAAGTTTTTCATACCTAAATAATAACTGCCCAAACCTGAACCCTCAATTGATATATATATTAAAGTCCCCAGAGCTTTCTATTTTAGTATGATGTCATCAATGGCGTTAATACAAGGCTAAGTATGCAAAGATATAAACATAGTAAATAAATGTATGTATGTATGTGTGTATATATATATATATATATATATATATATATATATATATATATATATATATATATATATATATATATATATATATATATATATATATATATATATATATATATATATATATATATATATATATATTGTATGATATTTTGTATTTGTATGTAAAAGAGTGCACAATAACTAATAAATAAAAAGTATTTATTTATATTTAATAGAGTAATAAATTTACAAATAAAGAAAATACAACTTTTTATGGTAATAATAGTTTCATGTCTAAAGGCAATCATCAGCCATGTAATGTAATACAAGGCTAAGTATGCAAAGATATATACATAGTAAATAAATGCATGTGTATATATATATATATATATATATATATATATATATATATATATATATATATATATATATATATATATATATATATATATATATAAACATAACTTTTGTTTATGTATATTATATTTAAATCAAATTTATTATTAAATATTAACAAATATAAATTTATTTAATTCAAATTCTTTTGAAAATTTTAAAACGTTCCGTTTTACTACTTTTTTACAGCTAAAATTTCCAAACTATATTAAAGTAAAAAAAAAAACTTTAAAAAATTTAATTCAAGTTACTTTAAAATGTTTGTATTACATATAACTTTTTTTTTAACATTTCAGTTTTGAAATTTTTAACAAAAGTTTTTTCTTTATCATTACTTTTTAAAATTGATCATAGACTATTTCATGACATAGATCATTTCTAATCAATTGAATGCTGATTAAAATAATTAACTAGTTAATTTTATCAAAGGAAAGTTCTGGCTCTTTGATTTTTTTTTTTTAATACTGGTCTGATTAATGCGCTTTTGTAGTTAATAAATGACATCAATACAAAAAAGTTCTTTCAAATAACTTAAATTCAAATTATAAATGTTATGTTTGGGTTTTCCTTTTGTATTTAATTTTATGTAGAAGAATGTCTTTATATATTTTATAAAACAAACCAAACTTTTATAGCCAAATAAAGATAACGCGATCAATAAGTAAATGCTTTAAAAGCACAACTTATATTTCTTTTATATTTAAAACAAAACTAATATTAGTGCTATAAATATAAGGTATGCAAATTTCAAAAATATACTGATATTTGTTTAAAACAAGTTCTGCTAATAAAATATTAAAATCGAAAATTCTATTATTTTTTTGGATTTAGTAAGAAATAGTGACAATACATTGGGTTTCATGGTAAATGAAAACAAAATATTTTAATGGATATAAAAAAATAAAAATAAAAAAGCAGAAAAGCGGTAATCTTTGTTTAATTACAATTTTTATTTTGTCAAAAGTCTCCAGTTGAACAAATATGTTTTAGGTAGCCAAAATATTTTTTTATAAAAGGGGGAAAACCTAATTTGATTGTGTAATTGTGTAAACTGTTTAAAAAACTCTGCGGTAAGTACATTTAAATCCCTTTAAGAAATTCAACCATAGACAATTGTCCCCTCATTTAAAAAATAATAACCATAAGACGAATGTCTTAAAGAGAAAAAAAAAAAGTTTAAATAAGTATAAGATTTTAAAATGATATTTTTTTTTTTTCCAATAATATTTCAATTTTATAATTTTTTTTATAACAATATTGTTTAATTTAAAAATATTTTATTAAGACTTACAACAGTTTTTAATGTGGTTTCAAATTAAATTTAATTACAATGCGGTACTTTAAAATACACAACTGATGTAACTAAACTTAAAAAAAATAAATATCTTTACTGAGTAAAGTTACATTTACTTGTGTTACGCTTTTCTGTTATGTAACAAAATCTCATAACAAGGCCTGTATATTCATTGCAAACCTAGACAAGATGTGACATAAATTAAGAAATTACACAATATATCATTGAAAAATATTTCATATTTTACTAACAAGATTTTTTATTTATTTAAAAAATGCAACCACTTTATTAATAAATAAAAAAATTCTTAGTAAAAGATAAAACAAAATTTTAACATTTTAAGAAGATATATTGTATAATTTCTTACTTTATGTAACATTTGAACACTTTTGAGCCCTTTCTTCAGGTTAGTCAGCCAGTTTTTTAAATGAGTAAACTGTACCCCTTTCTTCAGGTTAGTCAGTTTTTAGCTACATAAAATATTCATATCACTGGCAAAAAAAAAACTTTAAAACTTAACTTTATTTAAAAAACTCAATCATTTTAATCTATATTATCATTAATCTATATCATCATAATCATTTTAACCTATATTAAAATCCTTATTAAAAGCGCTCAATAGTATGAAAATAATAAAATAGGTAAATTCTAATTTAAAAGCAAATTAATTGCTTTTTCAAGTTAAGGAATCCAGTTTCCCATTACTGTCATTGCTATTATATAAACATAGCTTTTAAAATAATTAAGTAGTGTTTTTTTCAAACCAGGAAATCAATTGTTTGTGTAAACAACACTAAGCTGGATTATGCAAGATTTAAAAATCCATTTAAACAACAACAAAAAATTATAATGAAAAAAAACATGACTTGCCATAAAAATTATTATCCTCTTCATAACTGCTATCTTCGGACATGGTTGGACTGTTTTTGATTTTGGTTGGATTGCTATTTATTACCTAAACAATAGCATTATTAGTCTAGGATTATTCAGTGCTAACATAAAATTATTGTCCTAATATTTTAATCATTTGTAAAATAAAAATATTTAGAAATTTTATATACAGTATGTCAAAAACGCCTATCACCTCCTGATAATTTTTTTAATTAAAACAAACTTTTGTATGTGCAAGTTTAAATTTTTGACCCCAATTTTATTTTAATATTGAATTTATGTTAAATAACATTTTTATAACTTTTATATTTTTATAAAAAAGTTCATATTTTTATACTTAAAACAAAAAAAATTCATTTGAATCATAAAAATTGTAATTCAAATACATCACCCCCTACTAAAATTGAAGAAAAAAACCCGTAAATAAATAAAACTTTCTTGATTGAAGATATTCAAACTAACTTTTTAGTAAAAAAAATATTCTTTCATGGTTCTTGATAAAAAAAAATCATGGTGAAAAGACATGAAATTCATGAATCACTAAAAAAATTGATCTTGGAATACTAGAAAGGCGGCTTAGAAAGGATATAAAACTCAAATAGAAAATGTTAAGCCTAATAATGTAGGAAACATCATTAGAAAATATTAAAAAATGGGTACTATCAAAAATTTGCCAAGGAAAGGACACCTAGCTAAGACTACCATACGCATTGATAGAGAAATTATTTGAAAAGTTGAACAAGATCAAAGACTATCTGCACCAAAGCCAGCAAAAGATTTACAAAAAGATCATGGTATAACTGTAAATCCTCAAACTGTTTGCAATCGCTTAAAATCGGTTTTGTAAGTAGATTTGCCCCAAAAAAACTTTTCTTGAGTAAAAAGAATCAAAAGAAACAATTGTCTGAAGATGAGAAACATTCTACTTGGACCCTTAATCAATGGCTATGAATTTATGGTCCAATGAAGCAAAAATATGTTTGTTTAGTTCTGATGGTATCACACGCAAATGGAGAAAAATTGGTGAACGCTTGAATCTTAAATGTATGAGACCAACTATCAAACATGAAGGAGGTACCATTAAACTTTATTATAATGTTTTAATATTCTATAAACTTTTAACTTATTATTTCGTTTTTATAATAGGATGAATGATGATTTGGGGTTCTTTTGCTAGGAGTTGTGTTGGCAAACTCGAATTCATTGACAGAATGATAGGGAGGTTTATACTGATATTATGAAACGAAAACTGAGTTAAAGCACTAGAAGTGCTGATTTTTTTTGGTAATTTTATTTTTCAACCGGCAAAAAATAAATGTAAAAATTAGCTTCTCAGTGGTTCAAAAAAAAACTTAAATTTAGATGAAAACAAATAAATTAAAAACAGTATTAAGATGTTAGGTTGGGTTCCTCAGCCAACAGATCTAAACCCAATTGAAAATTTATGGAATCGTTTTAAAATTAAAGTAGCTGAACAAAAACCATCCAGTTTGTCTCAATTAAAGGCAATTCTGATTGAGGAGTGGGAAAAATTTGAACAACAATGGCATAAAATCTAGAAGATTCAATGCCTAAAAAATGTTGCAGTCATTAAGGTAAAAGGCGCACAAATTGACAATTAACTTTATATTAGCAAAATAATTATTTGAGGGGTGACTTTTTTGACCTTTTTGGATTCAGTGGATAATTTTTGCCTAAGTATAAAAATATGAATTTTTTGTTACAAAAATGTTATTTTATATAAATTCAATTTATAAATTTAGGTCAAAAATTTAAATTTAAGCATACGAAAATATATTTTTATTGAAAAATCATCAGGGGGCGATAGACTTTGACATACTGTCAAACGGTTCAATCTTTAGATCACAGCCATTTTGGTCAGTGGTGAGAATAATAAATTTAAGAAAAAATGTATGAATTAATTAAAAGTTTGTTTTTAAACTTTCACTTAAACAAAAAATTTCAAACTTTTTCACAAAAGTTTATTGTTAATTTTTTTTAAGTAGCATAATCTAATCAATAAAGATAATAAAAGTATGAAATACATATACTAATATTAGCAAATTTTTAAATTTATGAACGGTTAACAAGAGTAATTTACAGCTCTCAAAAAAGTATAGTTTTCTTTCAAAAGTGTAATTATCATTGCAACTAAAATAAAAAACACTAAGTAAATGACTTAGTGTTTTTTATTTTAGTAACAGTTAAAAGAAAAAAAAATTAATTGCATAATAAGCTGCAATGCTTTTTAAAAGGCGGGGTTGTTGCAAAAAAAAAGAAAAAAAAAAGATTTTGTCAGTATAGGGTACAGGCAACACATGCAAAAAAGAACTTCATGTAGCATTTAAATCTGAATATTCTAATTTAAATGTTGGATTTTCAAAGTTTTGCAGCCTTCGTCCAAGATGGTGTGTAACCACAAACTTGTCTGGCGCTCACAGTGTTTGTGTCTGTATCTATCATCAGAATGTTAAGTTATTAACTAATGCTCTTAAATTTGACAAAGACTATAGAGATTTAATGGGAATGATTGTTTGCAATCTGGATAATCCAGAGTGCATGTTACATCAATGTCTACTATGTCCTAGTATTACTGCTTTAAAAGAATTCTTAACAGTAAATGGCAAGGTACAGATAGAACTACACTGATCAAAATATCAATATTGAAGATATTATTGACCTTATATGCAATAAAATAAACTTACATCTCATTCATTTATAGCTAAAAGTCAGGCCAAGTACCTTAAAGACTGTAAAGAGTTTTTAAATCACAATGAGTGTATAATATTGGGTGACTTTGCAGAGAACTTTCAATTTATTGCTCAGGATTAGGTGCAAAGTTACCAACGGATAAACCAAATGTACACTTCATCCTATTATCATATACAATAAATCAAATGGTAAACTGATATCCAGGTCATTTTGCTTTCTTTCTGATAACATTGAGCATGATGTATACTTTGTATATAAAATACAACAGCTCTTTATCAATTACATTAAAGCAAACATTCTACAAGCTAGTAATATTAAATACTTCACTAATGGATGTGCAGCACAATATAAAAACTTTAGGAACTTTATTAATCTTTACCATCACAAAGAAGACTTTGATATTGATGCTGAATGAGCTTTTTTTGCCACAAGCGATGGTAAATCTACTTGTGATGGTATTGGGGGCACAGTAAAACGAATAACTGCACAAGCGATTTTAAAAAGGACAGTGACTGGACAGATTTGTGATGTAGATAAGATGTTTGAATTTTGTGTAACCAATATAAAAAACATTCAATTCAATTTGGTTTATAAAACAGAAATAAATGTTCGATCATCATTACAACCGAAGTTTACAATGGGAAGAACATTGCACGGAACAAGATTTTATACCAATTAATAAATGTGCTATTTCTTTTAAAAGGATGAGTCAACAAACTGATGTTCAGACATACAACCTTGTGCAAATACCAATTGAGCTGGTTGTGCAGCAGGTTATTTATAATCATATGGATTATGCAGCTTGCAAATATGACAATTTTTGGTGGATTGGAATTATTACCAAAAAAGATGAAAGAGAAAGAGATTAAAAAATTCAATTTATGCATCCACATGGTCCCAGCCCAATTTTTTTTTGGCCAACACAAGGAGATATGTGTTGGATCCCATCAAACCGTGTTTTATGTATTATCGATCTGCCATCTACAACAAACGGTCGCATATATAAAATTTCAGAAACTGAGTTAGAAAAAGTTATTGAACAAAATAAAAAAGATTTATAGAAAAAATTTCTAATACATTATTTTTTCATTTGTATGTTGTTTTTTCAAATTTAGTTAAGATATAACTTTATGTATGTGTAACTGTATGTGTAATTGTGTGTAATTGGCACAATTTGGCAATTCAAAAAAAATTCTCCTAGTCAATTGTCTTTATGTTTTAAAAAAAAAAAAAAAAAAAGGAAGGGAAGGGGGTTGGTAAAATGCTTAATTGTCCTCCCCCCCTACACTTTAGATCATGAGCCCTCCCCAGATACAAAAAATATATATATATATATATATATAAAGTATAAATTTATTATTGCCCTCAAAAAGGCTTTAACTTTTTACAACATGAAACTAGGATACAGCTTATTTTTTCATAAATAAGTTAGCAACAAATTTTTGCTGACTCAGCAGATTTACTTAAAAGGCTGCAAGTTGAAAAATGCAGTAATACGTTTTTTATTAAGAGTGATGTTTGATATCAATATTGTAAGTTTTAACAATGCTTCGAAAAAAAAAAAAAAATCAAGGTGACATCACCATTTTGACCGTCAAAATACCTCAAAATAAATATATATTTTTTAAACATCTTCGCTTCCAACAAGGCTGCAAACAGCCACTAATTAAAGTTAGAAGTTACTGAAAGAAAAAAGATGAAGATTATAGAGCAAGAGAACGATTGATGAACGACTTAAAAGATTGCAAATTATATGAATCAGGAAAGCGAGATGAAGGAAGCGAATTCCAAAGAGTTGATGTTCTAGGAAAAAAACTAGATGAATAAGAGTTTATGGAGCACTTAGGAACAGTCACAAAAAAAGGATGAGACTTAATTGAATGACGAGTAACACGAGAATGAATTTTAGTAGATGGCACAGGAGACACTAGCTCTTTAGAGCAGTGCCCATTATAGTATTTGTAGAAAAAAGAAAGAGAAGCAACATTACGACAATGTGATAATGGTTGGAGGTTGGCTGCAAGAGCAGGTCCAACAATGTTTACAATGCGTTTTTGCACCTTGTCTAAAAGAGAAAGGGCATCATAAGAAGATCAACCCCAAATATGGCAACAGTATTCCATACAATGCCGGATTTGAGATTTATAGAGATAGAGAATAGAATCCAAAGTAAGAAAGTGTCGAGCTAGATAAAGAGATGCAATCTTAGCAGATGCTAATTTTGCAATGGATTTGGTTTTCAAGAAAGATCGGAAGTAAGAGTTAATCCTAGAAGATGAAGAGTAGATGACTCATCGAGTACATCACCGTTCATAAATATAGGAAGATCTAAATTATTGCGATAATGATTGGCTGAAAAAAATTGAGTTTTATCTGTATTGAAGTTCACCAGCCACTGTGAGCCCCATGCTCTAGCAGAAGTGAGATCCTTTTCAACCTCAAATGCACGCTCCAAGCAATCAGAGAGTGTTGGCTTCTTATCACGACAAGAATAAATGTTAATATCATCAGCAAGCAATGCCACCTTAGATGTGAGAATATCTGGAAGATCGTTAATGTGAATTAAAAAGAGTATAAGGCCTAGAAGAGAACCTTGAGGATCCCCTGAAGTTACAGAATAAGAAGAGTGTTGGATTCAATAATCTTAAAGATGTTACCAGATACACCGTAAGAAGAAAGCTTATGGAGAAGAACAGCATGCCAAACTTTATCAAAAGCTTTTGAAATGTCAAGAGCGATGGCCTTAACCTCTCCATCTTTATCTAACGCGTGATAAAACCTATCAGTTATTACTGTTAGCAAATCAGCTGTAGAACGAGAATATCGAAATCCATATTGATGGTCAGAAAATTAGTTATTAGATTCAAGATGAGAAATTAAGTGTTTGTTAATTAAAGATTCAAAAACCTTGCTTATGATAGGAAGACTAATGGGATGGTAGTTAGACAAAACAGATCGCTCTCCAGAATTTTTGAAAATAGGGATAACAGATGCCGCTTTCTAACATGCCAGAAAACAAGGCTCTGATAAGCACTTGTTGAATAGTTTTGAGAGTATACATGACAGCTCCGGAGAACACTTCTGCAAGACAATAACAGGTATGTTGTCTGGGCCACAAGCTGTAGAAGAGTCTAGACAGGAAATCACTTTAGATACAGATGCTGGAGTGATATGAATGTCAAGCAATGGATCAACCTGTTTGTTGGCAATATCAGGTAGAACGCAACTAGTGGAATCATGAGATGATATTGATGAAAAGTTTTTAGCAAACAATTCAGCTTTGTCTTTAGGTGAGGTGACAAAGTCTGAACCATACAAGGGAGGTGGAATTATAGATTTGTCCTTATTATTGATATTATTAAAGATTCTCCAGAAGTCACGAGAGCCTAATTTTTGAGATGAGATGCGAGATTTCATGACCTGAGAATAAACAAAACCTTTTTACAATTGTTTCTAGCAGTAATAAACAGACGTCTGTTTTCTGGAGAATTGTTTTGCTGATAAATATGGAAGTGACGGTTTCGATTGGCAATTGCAGCAGCACAGTGTGAGGAAAACCATGGAGGAGAATGAGGCTTGACCTGGAATTGTCGAATAGGAACAAAAGATTTCAGCCTGAATCCACGAAGTAATGTAAGAAGCACATTTGTCGACAGGAAGACAATAGATTTCTACCCAAGGGCCATCACGAAGAAAATCACGGAAAGAATCCCAGTTAGCTTTAAGGCAGTTGTAAGAGGTACGATAATAGGGGGATTCAGGTAATGAAGAAGAATGAGATATTAGTTTTAGAGAGATCAAACTGTGATCAGATGCACCTAAGGGTGAATGTGGAGAAACTGAGCACTGACTAGGATCAGAAACAAGACATAAGTCGAGTAAAGAAGGTAGATGATTCGGGTTGTCAGGAAAGCAAGTTAAAAAGTTGACAATTTGAGTTAAGGATTGAGAAAGGCAAAAGTTGAGGGCTTTAATGCCTGCAGAGTCACTGACACTAGAGCCAAGCCATTCAGATTGATGAGCATTAAAGTCACCGACAACAACTATATTAGCTGATGGATAAAGAGAGAGGGCTTGGTCAATATGATTAGAAATAACATCAAAAAGAGTGCAGTCTTGAGATGAAGAAGAGCGATATAGAACAAAGAGAAAGGCGATAGAGTGAATTGGTGCCAAACGAACGCACATGAAAGAATAATCTGTGGATTCAAACCTAGTTTCACGACAAATGGGTGAATTCTTACGAATGTAAATGCCGAGGCCAAGCATGTGGCTATTGGAGTCTTTATGAATTAGAGGAAGATAACCATCAACACTAAGATCACAAGATGGGACAGCCGAACTCAAATTAGTCTCACAAAGAGCATAGAGATAAGACTCAACAGAAGAAAAGTTACTTTGAAGACCCCGAATATTAGTGAATGATAGGTTTAGAGAACTTGGTGATGATGATGGTTTTTTGTGTTTTACAGTTTTTGGTACTTTGTTCATTTTTAAATTAGATTGAAGAACTTGATATGCCTTTAATATCTAATTTACATGTAAATAAGGTGGTCAAAAAAAATTTCAATTTGAAATATGTATCCGCCAAGATTGTTTATGTACAAAATTTCAGGATGATAGCTCATTTGGTTCATAAAATATTGCTATTTAACAACAAAAGTATTTTGCAAAAAAAGCATAAATAAGAAAATTGAATCCTGAAAATTGAATCTCAAAAACTGTAAGGAGTTGAAAGTTCCAAATTTCAGATTTTCCTAACTTTTATGAACCCAATAACATATAAAAAAATTAGCAAAATCCAAAACATAGGGTGATATTTTTTTGTTTTTTTCTGCTGATTTGACATGGAATTACCCTATATTATTCACTTTTATTGTGAAATTTTTAATTGTTATAATAATTTTTAAAATGCCTGCACATTCTATTACAATAAGAAAATATAAAACATTTATTATAACCATTAAAAACTTTTATAGCTCTTTGTCAAATAAATTATGTTAATAAATAAATAAGCTAATAAATAAATGGATAGCAAGTGTGAAAACCCAAAGAAATACTTTCATAGCACAAATTTTTTCACTGCGCAATAAACAACGCTTGTTATGCATAAATTCTTGTAACTTTAATGTTACAATGTATGTTTGTGTTTTGATCAAACCTCTGGCATGGTGTTCATATACTTGTAACTCACTATGTATATATGTATGCTTGTGTTCAGTCGCCTGTAAAATCCTATAGGTTTATTTGATTATTAGTTTCATTAACTTTAATGATTTTTTATAAGGCTGTTGAAAATCTTGTTTTTATAAAATCAATCATAAAAATTATTTTAAAAGAGTTAAAAATAAAAAATTAATTTACTCAATTTGATTATAATTTATTTAACTTTATATAATTATTAATAAAACTTACTTAACTTAATAAAATTAAAAAATTTTTTTTTTTAGTAAACAACCAATAAAAGTGTTGCTTTGTTTAAAAGCATTTTGCAAGTATAAAAACATTTGATCACAAAAGAATAATGTTGCAAATAGAGTTGATCTTTTACCAAGAATTTACTGGTAAATTGGTAAAATTGTTTTACCGAATTACCAGCAAAATTATGTCAATAAATTTCGGTAAATGATTTTTACTATACTATACTATAAATTAAATAATTCATTTGAAATCCCCAATTATGAAATTAATTTTCTTTTCTTTGCTACTTTTGTGAATAATATTTTGCTGTAAAAAGAAGTTGCGATTTTCAGCCGCACGTAATAGAGTATTAATATTCTTATTGTTTAAAATTTCATTATGATTTCTTTATCACCGTCAGAAATCCACATCTCATTTCTAATGCTATGTATACAGTTTTCCTTTACCTAAATCAGAACTCCTCCACCTCGTTTATCTGTTTATCTCTATGATGGTAATCAGAATTATTATGCTCAAAAATGCTTTAAAATATTTTAAAAGGTTTGAAATAGCTTAATCAATAAATTAAAACTTTAATAATCACTTTCCTATCAATTAAGTTGTTTGTTTTGCTTGGAAACTAATTTTGTTGGTTAAGTTTTGTCTGAACATTTTAAGAAAGACATTACTACTTTCTTGTGATATATTTATTGTTGCATTTATCATCAATTTGATTTGCTTTTGGTCAAAATGTCAGACGTTAGGAAACGCTACACCTTAAACAAAGGAAAAAAAGTAACTTGCAAAATATGTAGAAATACCAGTAAATACTCAAGTTCCACAAATGGAATATGGTATCACCTAGACAAAAAACATGGAATCAAAAAAGAAACACAGGAAAAGTTGACAACAAAAGCTGCAACAGAATCATAAAAGCCTAAGATTTCAACTTTTTTCCCAAAGCAACCAAATGAAGAAGTGATTTCAAGACTTACAGCACTTAGTTTACACGCCATTGTTAAGAGTTCTTTCATTCGATCTGCCATGTCTAAAAAAGGTTATGATTTTCCAAAAAATCACAAGCAAGCAATCCAATCAATTTATAAGTTTGCAGCTAGCATGAGAAATGACCTTAAAAACACTTTTAAATCTTAGGTGACCATTGGAAAACGCTTTTCAATTACACTGGATGAGTACACTTCTTTGAAAAATTGAAGGTACATGAATATTAATATTCATCAAAAACACATACTGGAATCTGGGCTTGACTCGAATTTCTGGATCACTGCCAGCTGAAAAAGCTGCAGCAGTTGTCACAGAAAAAGTGGCAGAATTTGGGTTGAACATAAACGACAGCATTGTCTGCTCAGTTACGGATGGAGCTTCCATAATGGTTAGGTTTGGAAAACTGGTTTCAACTGAGCATCAAATGTGTTACACCCATGGAATTCGTTAGGCAGTTCAAGAAGTGTTGTATGAGAAGCCTTTCCAAAAAATCAATAACAACTCATTGCAAGTAACAAGCAACGAAGATGAAGTCAGCAGAAAACTGACTTTGGTGTCAGATTTGGATTTGTCATCCGAATCTGACACCGAAGTCAGTTTTCTTGATGCTGCCATGGATGAAAACATTCCCATTCCAAAAGTGAAAGTGCACTTGCAATCTGTCATTACAAAAGTCCGAAAAATTGTCAAGTTGTTTCAAAAATCTCCAGTCGAAAATAAGTTTCTCCAAGAAGAAATCAAGAAATAGCACAAAAAAGAGGTTTCACTTATCCATGACTCCAGAATAAGATGGAACAGTCTATTGTCAATGATTCAACAGTTTCTCAAAATTAAAGATTTACTCAGAAAAAAATTGAAACCTTTCTCCACATTTAATTTGCAGTGATGATGAAGAAAACATTTTCTAAGACATTGTTGCTGCTCTTGAACCAGTCAAATTGGCAGCAGAAGCCTTTTGCCAACAGGATGCAACCTTTCTTACTGCTAAGGGAATTTTCAAGTTTCTTGTTAACAGACTGAAACAATGAGATTCAACTCGTTGCATTGCAATGAAGAGTGTAATTTTGAGATGTTTTGAAGTGAGAAGGCAGAGCAATCTTGTAAGTTTGTACAGATACCTTTCCAATCCAGAATGTTTATCCGACATTGAAGAACATGGAGTTTTTAAAATGCCGTCGAAGTCTGTACTTCAAAAGACTGCCAAAGATTTGTTGTTTAGACTATTTCCAACTAATCCAGGTGACTTAAAACTCATTCAAGAAGTGTGTGGCACAGAAAATTTTGATAAAATTCCACTTTCTCTTGAAGATGAAGTCGAGGAAGCAATTCAGCATTTGGCCAAAAAACAGCACCACAATTCAAACAACGAATTCAAAGCCATTTCAAAAGAAATGATGGTCTATGAAGCTACTGGAAAGACAACTCCCAATCTTGAACTTTTGTTTAATGCACTAGAGACTATCCCTTCAACAAGTATTGAGTCTGAGCGAGCCTTTTTTGCTGCTGGATTATTTGTGACAAAAATTTGATCCAGAAAGAATGACAACTTACTTGATACACTTTGTTTCATCAAAGCTCATTTTTTATCAATATAACAATTATCAATAAAGATATTAGATCTGAATCTTATAAAGACTTTATTTTGAAACAAAAAAAAATTTTATACAAGTATCTATGATTTTTTTATTTTTTACCAATTTTACTGATATTTACAGGTATATTATGCTTTTTTTTACCGATTTACTGGTAAATTTAAAAGTTGGTAAAAGCTCAACCCTAGTTGCAAAGTTAATTTTTTTAGCATATTGAAACGTTTAAGATCGGGTGTTCTAAGTGATTAAAAAGAGAAGACTTTTTTTCAAAACGTATAAAACAAAGCCATCAGCAAATAGAGTCACTTTAGATTTAAGGTTGTCAGGAAGATTATTAATGTAGATAAGAAACAATACAGGAGCAAAGAATCCTAAAGTTACTGGAAATGAAGAAAATTGTAGGCCTTCAAGAATGACTTTAATACTAATCTTAAAACTTTTAAGATTATTAAAATAAAATGAAACTAAAAATAGAGAGAAAACTAATTATTGGATAGTTGGAGAAGTCAGAGTATTTTTTGGAATTTTTAAATATTGGGATCTAATTAGATCTATTTAGTACTTATTAATAGTTTGGCAAGAATTGAGGAGAGTTCTGGAAAACAATTTTGTAAGACTATGATGAAAATGTTGTCTGAACTACAAGCTGTCGAAGGTTTTAACTGAGAATTGGCTTTAGCATTAGAGGGCAGAGTGATTTGGATGAATAATAAGGGTTATTCTGTTTAGCTGGAACAGCAGGAAGAGTATAGCCATTATATTCAAGAGTCAAATTAAAGGAAATCTTTGCAAAAAACTCTGCCTTATCCTGGGGCGAAGTATTAACATGATAGTATTTGTAGAAATGAGATAGAGATGCAACTTTACAATAATAGGAGAGATGCTCAAGCTTGGCAGATAAAGCAGGTCCAACTACTGCACGCTCTAAAAACTTTTATTTGTCTAGTTTTTTTGCACTTCAACCCTTTGGAACTCTCTCCCATCTTCATCTTTTTTAACTCATACAACCTACAACTTTTTGAATCTTCTGTCAACTGTTTCCTTGTTCTGTAACTCTATTCTTTGTTTTCTAATAACTCCCAACATAATAGTAGTTGCTGGCAGCCTTGTTGGGGGTGAATTAGAATATAAAAAATAAAAAGAAAGAGAACTCTGATATAAAATACCCAACTTAGTTATGGGTAAGACTAGCTTGAACTTGTAAAATGTGGATGGCAAAAAGATTTATTACTAAAAAGTCAACCAATCACTATTTAAGTCAACCATACAAATATGTTTAATGTGAACAGTAAGCGTTTGAGGGTAGTTTTGTGCGTTTGGGATTTGTACTCATTTGTGTATGCTAGTAAGTGACCAGGGTTAAAATTTTACTGGGGCCGGGAAAGGGTTTGTTAAAAAATAGCCAGGTCTGGGTTTGTGACCGGTATTGGATAAACATTGATACATCCTAAAGTAGATTTTTTTTATTCAAAATTTATGTTATATTTTATATATCTATATATGCTGGTATATTTATATATAAATAAGAAGTAATACAAAGAAGACAAATCATAGAAAAATTGGAGAGATCAGAGTGTTTTCTAGAGTTTTTTAATATTGGAACCAATTATTTAGCACTTATTAATAGTTTGGTGAGAATTGAAGAGAGTTCTGGAGAACAATTTTGTAAGACTATGATGGTAATGTTGTCTGCACCACAAGCCGTAGAAGGTTTCAATTGAGAATTGACTTTAGCATTGAAAGCTGGAGTGATTTAGATTTGTAACAATGGATTAATCTGTTTAGCTGAAATGGCAGGAAGAGTATGGTCATTAGATTCAAGAGTCAAATTAGAGGAAAAGTTCTTTGCAAATAACTCTGCCTTATTCTGGGAAGAAATAATTAGATCAGGCTAATCAATTAGAGATGGAATGCTAGACTTGCTTTAGTTAATAACACCGTTAAAAATTTCCCAAAAGTCTCTAGAGCCTAACATCTGAGATAAAATACAAGATTTAGTAAACTGAGAATAATGGAGTTTAGCATCAGACAAGAACTTTTTAGATTGACTTCTTGCAATAATATAAAGATATTTGATCTCAAGAGAAATGATCTTGTCAAAAAGAAAAAAAAAATGATTATGGTTTAATATAGCAACTGCAAAAAAAAGAAGACAAAAACGTGGAGAAGAATTAGGCTTGATTTAAAACCGACAAGAAGGAATAAAAGCTTTCACACTTGCTTGGATATAGGAGGTTAGATAAGAGGCCCATTTATGCATACATATTATGGATATATATGGATATAAACATATATATTTGCTATTTTTTTTAAATGCTGGCATACAATATCTTTATATATTTATACAAACTTTAGTATTTATATGGTGTAATATATGCCAAAGATGATTACAAGATGGATGTATGGTATGACTCTAACAAGACCAGAACCCTTTCTGGTCTTGTTAGAGTCATACCATAATCTTAAAGAGAGATTAGAAACAATGTTGTATTGAATAATGTTTATCAGAGAAGATTAAAGTGGTTTGAGTATCAGCATATAGAGAAGTAGCAGTTTCAGGAGAAAATGTTAGAGGTAAGAAAACTTCTTACCTCTAACATTTTCTCCTGAAACTTCTTGGAGAGAGTGAATTACGTGTAATGAACAAGCTTATTTAAGGAAAGAAAATTTTCTTTTCATTAACTAGGCTTAGTTGAGCTTAGTTAAGAAAAGAAAAAGCTTGAGATTGTTTATATTAGAAAAATAGTATAAAAAGTGTAATCTAAAAAAAAAAAAAATTGATAATGATGTTGATAATGATGATGATGATGATGATGATGATGATGATGATGATGATGATGATGATGATGATGATGATGATGATGATGATGATGATGATGATAATGATGATGATGATGATTATAAATTATAATTTAACTTTCTCTTTTTTTGATAATGATAAACTAATAACTAAACAGTGCAAATTATGTTGTGAATGACAGCCAAGATACCACAAAGCACTAAAATCCAATTTGATAAAGGCAAAATAACAAGTAGAAAAATTGAACTTAAATTTTAAAGAACCTCTTCCATCAAAACTCATAGTAAGTATTTTTTTAACCATAATAGTTAAGTATTCTCATTTTCCATTTGCAAGCCTCCTACTGTTTTATCTTAAAATGTACTAAAATGTTTATCTCAAGTATTCTCGCTTTTGGTTTACCAAGTTATATCCATTTCAATAGAGGCTTTAAATTAAAACAATACTTAAGAGAAAAAGAATAATAATAATGGAACCATAATGAAATCTATTGAGCTTGTTACCAGACAAAACAATATTGAGACTTATAAAAGCTTGTAGCTTTAGTATAACTAGATGTTCTCTATTCTCTAAGACCCTAAAGAAATACTAAAAACAATAAAGATACCTCATTAAAAGAATGTTTAAACATCTGCATGACATAGCAACTGGATGCACTGTATCCTCATAGTTTAGCCATCCCGAACCAATACTGTTGAAAAGATATATACATAATAACAAGTATGAACCACTGATAGATGATGTTTAACTCATAGACGCTAACTCTTAAAATGTTCATATAAGGTATCTAGATGGAAAAGAAACCACAATCTCTAAGACAATTAGCCCCAACAAGTTTCTCTTGGATCACTGATCAAACAAATCATATTGAAATTTCACCTGGAAATGCTTTAAATAAACTTATTTATTCTTATTAACTGTTAACACTTGAGAAATATGACCTTATTAATAAGTTTCTTAAAAATTCCTTTAATGAACCACTCCTTTATCAACCTTCACCTGCAGAAAATCTTGTTAATGATACTTGTTTGATAGATTGATTTTTATCAAAAACACCTGGATAAGATACACGTAAGTTGTCAATCATTATGGTTAATAGAAGAAGATATGTGAAAAACTTTGTCTAATTAATTTGAACTCAGTTATGTTATGGTTGCAGAGAATGTCATAATTATTTTATTTATTTATTTTAGATTAGAAACATTTATAAAAATAATAACTATTGTTATTCTTAGTACAAGTGTTTCAGTACGAACACTTATTAATATACAATATAAAATATACACCATAAAATCTACAAATAGGGCAAACTATATAACTTATAATACTCTGGCATTTTTTATATAAATTTACTTTAGTTAGTATTTAATTTTATAGTTAGTGCTATTTAGTAACTAGTATACTCTTTAATTTATTGAAATTGGAACAAATACTTATACAAAATATTTAATGTAATATAATACTTATTTGAAAACAACATTTTAATTTTACTAGCTTTTAGAGCATTTTTATTCTATGAAAACTATTTTAAATGGTTTAAATAATTTAAGTTCATTTAATTCATTTATATCTAGGCATATTAAGCATGTTATTTTAAGTTTATTCTTTTTAATTAAAATTTATTTTAAATTAATTAGTTAAAAATAATAAATTAGTTTAAGCAATTTAATTTTAACTATTGCATAAATTATATTTATTTACAAAATCAAGTTTATTCATAAGTTTTTAATTTTCAAGTGTCACAATAGTTTCTACTTAATTTAAGCAATTAACTTACAATCAGGATAAAACATACCAACATATGTCTACATAATTAAAGTTGACGATGAAATCCACCATCTTTGTTGTTGATATTCTTTGCCATTCTGCGCGATAGTTATTTTTTGCGTTATTAACGAAGTTCACTTTTTCAGAAATCTAAAAAAAAATGAATAATTTATAGATTTTCGTTATAGAAGTTCTATCTACAAATTTGGAATAATAAAGATCCCATTTACTTAAAAAGTTTCATTGTAATAAACTCAGTTTAAAATAAATCATAAGTTTAGAATGACTCTAAAAATTTAAACTATATTAACTCACTAGTTTAGTTGTTACTTGTTTAGTTGTTAAATAAGTAATTAAATTATCCGATTTAAAAAATAGTTATTTTTGAAGCACCGCGGACACGACAGTATCAAGGAATAAGGGAGGATTAGGGGTGTCTAACCCCATAGTGAGAACTTTATTTATATGTTAGTTGAAAAATTTAGACCTGCAGTCGGCAAGTTGGGCCTTTCTGGCGGTACTTATCAAATTCAGTAAACAATGGCTTTTTTTTACGTCGTTTTTTAGTTCTTAGTCGGCAAAAACAGAAAGTTACATACCCCCCCCCCCCAACCTCACCCCTCCTTTAAGATGTTATCTGGAAGATCCTGACCATGGGATAGCTTTTAATAAGAAAAAAGTAATAAGAAACTGCTTTTAGATTTTACCAATGTTGGCAACTACTTCGGCGTTTTTGATATAGAGAAATAAATTTTTTTAGCAGGATATTAAAATATATGCTGCATTGAAATAAAATCAAAAACATTTATTTTTAAAATGACTTTTCAAAAAATTATTTCATTAGTAATAAAAAAAACTCTAATGAGCCAGAGTGAGCGAAGACCGTTTCATATTAGGTGCTGATCCAGAAAATCTATTTTGGTTAAACTTTTAGATTTTACTATTAAGGGGAGCTTGTTGGGTAAAAAGTACTTGACATAATATTTTTGAAAGACAAAAGGGTCAGCCCAATCTCTACTTACTTGCAATAACATACAAATATTGTACAATCGTTTATGAATGCTTTGCAATACTTTAATCATTCCTTTAATATGCATTTAAAAAGTAAAAAAGTAAAAACTTTATCAAAGTAATACATTACTATTTACAATTGTATAATATGCATTTTAAAAGTAAAACAAACTAAAATAAAATAATATAGAATTATTAAAAAGTAAATAGTTGGTATTTAAGAGGTAAACATATTCTATCTGTTGACTATGGTTCTAAGGCCAGCTGGTAGTCAGGTTTTCCGAACTCTGTGGTAGCTCTCAGAGAGGCTGATTCCATCAACAGCGAAAAAATATCAAAGTATTAACAGTGCCATGTTGCGCATGAATGGTACTTTGGTTACATGGATGGTACCTGTTTGTACTTTTGGTGTGCATTGCGGAGGCCACATTTGGAGCCCTTTGTTACGGCTTAGGGTTTATTAGTAGTAATGAGGCAATTTCTTGGGCTATCAGGCAGTTTTCTGAGTACTATCTATGCTTTGAGTCATGTTCTTCAACAAATTTAAAAATGAATAAAGTATCAAAAACAATAAAACACAAAAACCATCATCATCACCAAGTTCTCTAAACCTATCATTCACTAATATTCGTGGTCTTTGAAGAAACTTTTATTTTATTGAGTCTTATCTCTTGCAAAGTTCACCAGACCTACTTACTCTTTTTAAGACTAATTTGAGTTCAGCTGTCTCATCTTGCGATCTTAGTGTTAATGGTTATATTCCTTTAATTCGTAAAGACTCCAATAGTCACATGCTTGGCCTGGGCATTTACATTCGTAAGAAGTCACCCATTTGTTGGGAAACTAGGTTTGAATCCACAGACTATTCTTTCATGTGCGTTCGTTTGGCACCAATTCACTCTATCGCCTTTCTCTTTGTTCTATATCACTCTTCTTCATCTCAAGACTGCACTTTTTTTGATGTTATTTCTGATCATATTGACCAAGCCCTCTCTCTTTATCCATCAGCTAATATAGTTGTTGTCGGTGACTTTAATGCTCATCAATCTGAATGGCTTGGCTCTAGTGTCAGTGACTCAGCAGGCATTAAAGCCCTCAACTTTTGCCTTTCTCAATCCCTAACTCAAATTGTCAACTTTTTAACTTGCTTTCCTGACAACCCGAATCATCTACCTTCTTTACTCGACTTATGTCTTGTTTCTGATCCTAGTCAGTGCTCAGTTTCTCCACATTCACCCTTAGGTGCATCTGATCACAGTTTGATCTCTCTAAAACTAATATCTCATTCTTCTTCATTACCTGAATCCCCCTATTATCGTACCTCTTACAACTGCCTTAAAGCTAACTGGGATTCTTTCCGTGATTTTCTTCGTGATGGCCCTTGGGTAGAAATCTATTGTCTTCCTGTCGACAAATGTGCTTCTTACATTACTTCGTGGATTCAGGCTGAAATCTTTTGTTCCTATTCGACAATTCCAGGTCAAGCCTCATTCTCCTCCATGGTTTTCCTCACACTGTGCTGCTGCAATTGCCAATCGAAACCGTCACTTCCATATTTATCAGCAAAACAATTCTCCAGAAAACAGACGTCTGTTTATTACTGCTAGAAACAATTGTAAAAAGGTTTTGTTTATTCTCAGGTCATGAAATCTCGCATCTCATCTCAAAAATTAGGCTCTCGTGACTTCTGGAGAATCTTTAATAATATCAATAATAAGGACAAATCTATAATTCCACCTCCCTTGTATGGTTCAGACTTTGTCACCTCACCTAAAGACAAAGCTGAATTGTTTGCTAAAAACTTTTCATCAATATCATCTCATGATTCCACTAGTTGCGTTCTACCTGATATTGCCAACAAACAGGTTGATCCATTGCTTGACATTCATATCACTCCAGCATCTGTATCTAAAGTGATTTCCTGTCTAGACTCTTCTACAGCTTGTGGCCCAGACAACATACCTGTTATTGTCTTGCAGAAGTGTTCTCCGGAGCTGTCATGTATACTCTCAAAACTATTCAACAAGTGCTTATCAGAGCCTTGTTTTCTGGCATGTTAGAAAGCGGCATCTGTTATCCCTATTTTCAAAAATTCTGGAGAGCGATCTGTTTTGTCTAACTACCATCCCATTAGTCTTCCTATCATAAGCAAGGTTTTTGAATCTTTAATTAACAAACACTTAATTTCTCATCTTGAATCTAATAACTAATTTTCTGACCATCAATATGGATTTCGATATTCTCGTTCTACAGCTGATTTGCTAACAGTAATAACTGATAGGTTTTATCAACTGATAGGTTTTATCAATACGGATAAAACTCAATTTTTTTCAGCCAATCATTATCGCAATAATTTAGATCTTCTTATATTTATGAACGGTGATGTACTCGATGAGTCATCTACTCTTCATCTTCTAGGATTAACTCTTACTTCCGATCTTTCTTGAAAACCATACATCAAATCCATTGCAAAATTAGCATCTGCTAAGGTTGCATCTCTTTATCTAGCTCGACACTTTCTTACTTTGGATTCTATTCTCTATCTTTATAAATCTCAAATCCGGCATTGTATGGAATACTGTTGCCATATCTGGGGTTGATCTTCTAATGATGCCCTTTCTCTTTTAGACAAGGTGCGAAAACGCATTGTAAACATTGTTGGACCTGCTCTTGCAGCCAACCTTCAAATATTATCACATCTTTATAATGTTGCTTCTCTTTCTCTTTTCTACAAATACTATAATGGGCACTGCTCTAAAGAGTTAGTGTCTCTTGTGCCATCTATTAAAAATCATTCTTGTGTTACTCGTCATTCAATTAAGTCTCATCCTTTTTCTGTGACTGTTCCTAAGTGCTCTATAAACTCTTATTCGTCTAGTTTTTTTCCTTGAACATCAACTCTTTGGACTTCGCTTCCTTCATCTTGTTTTTCTGATTCATATAATTTGCAATCCTTTAAGTCTGTCAATCTACAAACTTCATATTTTCTCTTCCAGTAACTTCCAACTTTAATTAGTGGTTGTTTGCAGCCTTGTTGGAAGCGAAGGTGTATGAAAAAAAAAAAAAAAAAAAAATTTTAAAGGCAAAAACTTTGTTTTATAAACCCTTCAAATATTTCAATAAGGTTTATATATATATATATATTTTTTTTAAATTATATACAGAAACATAACTTTTAATATTTCATCATTGATAAAGCGTCAAAAAAATGTCGATTCACTCTACGTGTTTGTTAAACACTTTTCTGCTAATGGGAACCATGCTAAACAGTAAAGTCACAGTCGCTCAGACTTACTAAATAAGTGGAAAGTTTTTATACGCAAGCGCAGTAAAATTTGGATATTTTAAGAGTTTGAAAAATGGCTACGGATACCGAATATAAAAAATTTCTTTTTGACAACGAGCTACCTTTTATAATTTTTGGCTATTAAATATGCATTTAGCCGTTCATTAAAAGAAAATTATTATAAAAGTAACTTCCAGTACATAATTTAATGATTCAAATAAAATAAAAAAATTCAAAATGAATAAAAAGTGTTTTGTCTTGTTTTCGAATCCTTTTTAAAAAATTTTTGAGCGTAGAAAATTATTATTTTTTATTTTTAAGATAGATGAATTTTTTATCTTTTTAGGAATGTTTACTAATACTATTATTCAACTTTTTTTTAAGATTAAAATGCGGTAGTGGTGTTGTGGTAGGAGCGCTCGCTTTGCGAGAGATTCGGAGTTCGACTCCCACCACGTCCCTGGAAGTACCGCGCTCAACTTAGAAACACGGCCTTGCTCGGCAAGGTTCGTGTTTCGGAGTTAAAGAATTGAGAGAGGGTTGCACCACGAATAACTAAAAAATAAAAAACACAAAAAAATGAGTAGCCTCCTCGACTGTAGTTGGCTGTTAGTCGGACTGTGCTGCATTGGGCTGCAAGTCGGACGGCTGCAGTGGACTGTAAGTCGACTTCGGGCCTTGGGGAGGTGAATAATCTAAAAAAAAGAATGATATTTTTTCAAAATTAACTTTTTGCAAGCTGTTGCTAGGCTACTCTAAAGTCACATAATTACATTGATGTGATGTAAATTATACATATGTATATATATATATGTATATATATATATATATATATATATATATATATATATATATATATATATATATATATATATATATATATATATATATATATATATATATAAATTAGTAAAATTACTTATCTAATTTTGCCTTCAACAGGCTGTTTCTCCTTCTGTAGGTTTCATCATGAAGAAACTGATGATGAACTTTCAGAAGGAGAAACTGCTTGTCAAAGACAATATTAGATAAATATTTTTACTAATTTATTATTGCTCTGTTCTAGCACTCTAGTTGAAGAATACAAGAACATAATTTATATATATATATATATATATATATATATATATATATATATATATATATATATATATGTATATACATATACATATAATATATATATAAATGAGGGGGCTGTTAATTTTATATAGTCATAACTTTCAGACATTAAAAAATAACAAGATAAAATTGAAATACTGTTGATATATTTAGTAGATAAAGATAAAGAAACTAAACATAACGTCATGTCCAGGACATGACGTTAAACTAGTTTTTAGGGTCGGTGAGACTTGTTAGCAGTAGTAAAGGCATTTCATAGAGGAGAAGAAATAAAATCACAACTATGATGTGGGTAGGCGGAGGTTGTGAATCTTGGCTTAAATCTTTTTAGTGGTAGTGCTATGATAAAAATACTCAGACATTAGTTTGAAGCAAATTTTACAACTTTATGCCTTGTAAATTTTTTGCAAGCTTGCAAATTTTACAACTTTATGCCTAATTCAAAATAAAATTAATTGAAAACTAAAATGTTTTCATTTTTTAATATTATAATTAAAATCTATATGCATTATGAGAATCCAAAAAAAAGATCTAAACATAATAATTTAAGTACCAAAAAATAAAAAAATTTTAATCTAAATAAAAGATTGGACAAAAGTTAAGGATATATTTCAAATAGTATATCAAAACAATAATTTACATAAGAAAAACTTTAAAAAGAAGCATTTCAATATTTTGCGGAACCGCCTTTCTCGATGAAGCATTGAAAAAGGCAAGAGAAATAAGGAAGACAATTTTCTTAAATTTCAATATATCTATCAGTATATATCAAAATATTTCAATATATCTATCAGTCGAGCTTCAAATAATCGATCCCATCTAAGTCCTGCATAATTCTTTCAGACCCAAATACCTACATTACCACTACCTTGTTGGTTCGTTTTCATGTACAATTCGAAACAAATCACTCTTGAGGTGATCGCCGTAGCATAACATGATATTCTTGTATATCTACGTCAACGTTTATTTTATCTGATTCATTTAGGCTGATTTTTATGTTGATTGTATCAGGCAATCCTTGCTTTTTGCTGTTTATTTGATGATAATTTTCTGTCATTTTCATCAAGCAAATTAATAAACTTTTATCTCATTGTGTTGGTATAGTTGGCCAACCAGATTGTCCCGATCCTTAATGTCATTTGTTTCAGTATAACGTTTTCAAATACGCTCAACAACTGAATATCCAATATTTAACTTATTGGCTATTTGACAGTAAGATGAAAAAGTCCTTGTTTAAAAAAGAAAAAAGATTTGTAACGTGTTTCTTCAGAGATTCTCAACCGCGATTTTGGAGTTTCATACTGCATTTTTTCGCTCGTTATCTAGCTTTTTTTTTAGTTTAAATTTATTTGTGTTTTCATTAGTACTAAATCAAAATTAAAAATTAGAAATTATTAAATAAAATTTAACAAAAATTAGAGTTAATAAATGCTAATGAAAATTTTGTTAAAATTATCAAAAAAAAAAACATCAATTAATTTTAAAAATAAAGCAGTAAGCATTAACTTTTGACGAACAAAAAAAATCGAAACAATATAGTCAATGTTATAAAGTTCCATATAATTAGGGATACAAAATAGATTTTATGGAAGCAACATGTCAATTAAATAGTAAACACGATACTTATTAATTAGAACTAATAAAACATTTAAAAAGTTAAATTAAAAAAAAAATTTTAATATTAATTTTTATCAAACAGGATATATAAAAAAAGTATGCTTTAATTTATGGGCAATGGTATGTGTGTGTATATATATACACACGCATATATGATGTCTACTAAATGCCTCTGTATCTCAAAACTAGATACGAGTGACTTATACCACTATGCATCTCAGGAGCTCCTGTAAGACTATTATATATCATTGGAAAGAGCTTTAAATTAGTATTAAAAAGGCGAAAATTTCATAAAAAAAGAATGATTCTCTAAAAAGTTATGCAAGTTTAAGTATCAAAATTTAACTACAAGGATTACTTAAGAAAACTGCGACCAACTTCATAATTTCACGTTCGGCTAACGGTTGCTTTTTAATAGAACTTTGTAGCAAACTCACGCAGTATTTTTCTTCGGGTTTAAATTTTTATTGAGCAAAACACTGAAGTAGTGATAATAATAATTTTGTAAACTAAAATAATATTTCTTATATAATAAAAAAAAATTTAAAAAATAAATTTACATAGGTATATAATAAATATTGCGAACATCGTATATAAACGATTATAACAATATTGCGTACATTTTGAAAACAAAAATATTTACCAGTAAAACGCTTTATCCTATCAAGTATAAAATATATAGAATATAGGAAAAACATGTCACTGGACAATCTGATATTTCTAGTTCTGTCCCTATTTTACTCTAGCTATAGTTTAAAATTTTACCCCATTCCACAAAAATTTTTTAATTACCTTCTCATAAAAAAACTTGTTATAAAAAAAACAGACGTGTATTTATTAATAGTGGGGCCGTAAAAAATAGTGGGACAAGTCCAATTGTACATGCGGCACTACGACACCGACCTTATCACACAATTAGCGGAAATATATTATGTCAAATATTAAGATAAGTAGTTTCCATATCTCTTCAGATATATACCCCTCCTCTAAAATAGATTACTATTCTACTCCAATAAAATAAATACGCCAAATGTAAATAGTTATTTGTTTGTGAATATAATTAGTAAATAAAAAAAATTATTATTTAAATGTTTACTACATTTCAAAGCAGTTGATGGTTTTTCTAAAAAGTCATTATTTAGTGTTACAAAGTGATTTGTGATCTAGAAATCATTTTTTTTCGTTTAATTTAAATTGATTAAGCAACTTCTGATTAAGATCAGTCAACACCATAAAATTTTAAAATTAGGTTTAGAATAGATTTAAATCTGATATAGGATATATGTACATTTTCTTATGAATTTTCTTTTCTTATGAAAAAAGAGAGATTTTCGAATTATAAAAAGTTGACTTTTTTTTCAAATATTCTGGTCAAAGTAACGAATAGAAATGAAACAAACAAACAAATAGTGATTCTTAGGCCTAAATGCAATATATATTATGTGATTTAAACTTTTACATTTTCAAAAAAAAGTCAGTAATTGTAGATTATCTTTTTGAGGCTTTTAAATCCATTTCAATGACACGATTTATGTCTTTAAGAGCCTTCGTTTAATCATCTCTAAAGTTAGAATAAAGACTGTAATTCTTGAGTACAGTGACAACATGCATCGCTTCGTTCAGACTTGGTTTTGTAGCATTGTTAGAAACATCAACGCACTCATCATCGGATTCCTCTTCAGTTTTAATAGCATCATGCTCAGAAACTTCTGCAATGATGTCCTCATCTGATGATTTGTTGGCAATGCAAACATCGAAATCTATGTCTACTAACTCGTCGGCCGTGAGGCTAAAATCTGCACCGAACTTTATTTTTAACAATTCGAGATCATCTCTTAAGTTTTCCATTACAGTCTCGTCTACATCTAAGCCACAGAAAGGGTCGTTATCATCATTTACATGCTTTTCCACTGCTTCTAATGATATTCCTGATTTTTTGAAACAATTTATGAAGGTTTGATCTAGAATGGAATTCCACGCTTTGTTAGCATAAACATAGCAGTTAAGATAGAAAACTTAAGCATCTTGTTCTCTTTTTCTAATCAATTCGCTTTTTCACTGCAAGTGAGCGATATTTGGCTTTAAGAGATCGGATAACTGACTGATCCATAGGTTGGGTGATCGAAGTTGTATTCGGTGGAAGAAAGATAAGCTCCACCCATTCAAGTTTCTGTACGTTAGGATGGGGAGAACAATTATCTACAATTAAAGCAATTTTCCTTTTCTGAAAACTAAACTTTAGGTCAATTTCTTTAACCCGCTCCTCAAATAATTCTGCCAACATCCAACTTTTTAGTTGGGCCCGATAGCGACAAGGAACATTTTTCACACCTTTAAAACATCTAGGAGACTTCGATTTTCCAATTACAAACATTGAGTTTTTCTCCTTTATCATTAGCTGCGGCCATCCCAGTCAGGCAAACTTTTCTATGCTTGCCTCCTATACACTTTTCATTTTTTAAATGTAAACTTTTGTCAGGCAAACATTGGTAGAAAAGACCGAATTCATTGGCATTAAAAATATTTTTAAGAGGGTATTGAGAGAGAATTGTAGGCAGTGAGGATTCGATCCATGGAGCGATCATCTGATGGTTAACAGACTTTGCCTCTCCAGAAATGGTTTTGAAAGATATACCATATCTACAAAAAAAATAAATTATAATTGCTTTGACGTAACTTATACGTGTGATACGTACGTTTGAATTTAACTTCGAGGTCTTTGCAAGTTTCCAGAATGTCTAATTCTGGAAAATATTTACTTTATTTTTTTAAAGCAATTAAAGAAAAAGCTGTAAAATAATCATATATTTTAAAGTCATTAATCATAAAAATTGAAGAGTATAAAATAAGAAATTAATTTACTTTTTCTTAAATTTGTCTAACCATCCATCCATCTTTATACTTTTTTCAGGTTGAAAAAGTGTTTGGTGGAATATCAAAGATTTTCGAAACCTCTTTATTTTTTTTTCCTTTCTCCAATTCCAGTAGATCTTCGTATTTCAGCTTTAAATTGTTTTCTTTATGCAGTCTTTTTGATGCCATGATTTTTTTTAAATAGAAGGAAATAGGTCACGCTAATTGTTTAACAAAAAATCAAAACACTTGAAATTTGAAAAAAGAGTTCTATGGTTAACGAGCTTTTTATACGACAAAAATTTAAAAAGTTCGATTTACAGAGAGAATCTTACTGACAGGTCTGAAAAACCCATTCGAATTGTAGAGGTTTTCGAATTATAGAGATTCGAAATATAGAAAGGTCACTTTACATTTAGTCGAATTATAGAGATTTTCGAATTGAGGAGATTCGAATTAGAGAGATTGTACTGTACGACAAATTGTGGGTATCTTTATTTTAAAAAATTGTCTTAATTGTGTTTAAAATGCTAAACAAAATACTCTAAAATTGGTAAAATGCTGTGCGTTTATGGTGGCACACAACTAAAAGCAATCTTTTTTCTAAGTATAATATGAATATTTTAAATAAAAAAAGACTTTCGGAAGGCGGAAGTGATGATCTTATTCCACTTCTAGAATAAGAGATGTCTTGAGAGAAGGTTTTCTATTTAAAGAAGCTTTACTCGTAGAGAAAGATAATATTAGTTAACAGTTAATACCTTATGACATTTAAATTTTTTTTAGGATATATATTGAACAAAATATACATTGAAAATAGCTTCTAGCATTTTCTTTATTTTACAATATAATTTTGCATGATGATAACTTTTTTTTTTTGTTAAAAAGAAATATTTCAGTGAGAAACCTCTATTGGCTACTAGCTGACATTCTTCACTAAAAGTATTGCTGAGAATAATGATCCAACTTATTTAATACCTTAGAGATTAACCTTTCAACTATATTATGTATCCGATTTCCATAATAAACTTCGCGCATAATTTGGATGGAGAGTGTTTTGAAATCTAGTTTTTAATTTTTACTTTGACATCTTTGAAAAATGATAATGTTTGGCAACCTGTCGTAACCAAATTTCAAATAAAAGATCACAAATGTGCAAGAGACTATAGACTGTATTTCACAGCTCAAGCAAAAAGAAGGACTAAACAACTCTCTTATATGCAAAGATATTGTTGGTTGACAGAGGAACAACCACAAATAGTAATAAAGACTAATCCTAAGTAGCGCTTGTTTTTGACCAACATTTTTGCGTACGAAGTACTACTCAAGCGCTGAGTTAGTGGTAATGGACTCTGCTGGTTAGTGGATTTGAAATCGTATTGCACAACAGTCCGGGTTTTAACAATTCGTTTGACACTCTAACCAACTGAGCTACCCAGTCAAATTCAGTGACTGATCCATAGAGGAAGGCGGAGGGAGGGGGGGGGGGGAAGGAGGATGGGATATGCATCCCCTCCACTAAAATTAAATTCTTTAAAAAAAAATTAAATTTCTTTTGTCAATTAAAATGCTTTTTTTTTTTTAGCTTTATTATCAACATCGCCCTCCCCCACCCCGCCCAACCACCTATAATTTCTGGATCCGTCACTGGTCATATAAGTTAGTATCCCAAAAAATAAAAACTCAATTTTGGAAAAAATTGACTTAACTCCCAAAAAGGGCTTAATGTAAAGGTAACAATTTCAATATTGTTTTTTGGGAGTTAATATTAGCCTATTGTGGTGGCATCAGCCGTACTGACAACCAAAAAGCGAAATATAAAATCTTGACTATCGTGCAATACAGGTTTAAATGGGGCCAACTCAGCGCTTAATTAGTGTGCAAAAATGTTTGTCGCAAAATATGACGTGAAATTTAAATAATGATAATTAAAAATAATACAAAATATTTTTAACATCTATTATTAATAATTCGTAACCAATCTTTGTAAAATTTAACTATGTGTGGTCATTATCACAAAGGTTACACTTTAGATCCGTCCCTTATTACTATAAAATGTGATTAGTGAGTCACTAATGACCACATGATCACGAATGACCACATAGTTCAATTTTAAATTGACTCGTTACAAATTGTTAATAATAGATGTTAATTATATGTTGTCTTAAACAACAATTGTCACTACTATATGTTGTCTTATACAACAATTGTCACTACTATATGTTGTCTTATACAACAATTGTCACTAGTAGTGACAATTGTTGTTTAAGACAACATATAATTAACATCAACTATTAACAATTCGTAACGAGTCAATATAAAATTGAACTATGTGGTCATTACCACAAAGGTCACACTTCGTCCTTTATTACTATAAAATGTGAGTAATGATAATTTTTATCAGGGAATAAAAGAAGATTCGTCCTTTATTACTATAAAATGTGAGTAATGATAATTTTTATCAGGGAATAAAAGAAAATCGTCGAAGTTTTTTTTAATAAGAAAAACATCCGTTGTTATTATTCCGTTTTCTTTATTAAGTTTTTAAGGGAGATTAAACGACGCAAAAAAAAAGAATATTGTTCATTTATTATGTTAAACTTTAATTTAATAACCCCTGAAAAATGAACAAACATTTTTCTTACAAATCATTCTCTTCAAAAATTTAAAATAATTTTTCAAAATTTTAGACCTATTTTAGCAAACCACCAATGCATTAAATTAAAGAATTATCTCCGTTTGCGCCCGTGCGAGAAAAGATAAATAATGTCATTAGGCGCTTTAAGTATTTTAAAATAATTTAATTTAAATTTATTTATCGTTTCTTAAAAATCATGATGTGAAAATAATTGTTAGAGTGGCATTGGAGTTGAATATTTATTTTAAAATGTCATTACTTTTAATGTTCACTGCTTTAAGTATCTTTGGTAAGTTTATAATTAATTTCTACCTATCGTTCTTCTCCACAAAATTTAACAATATTGTTTTGGAAAAGCCACTTAAAAAAATGTCCTTGACGTAATTTTAAAACTCAGTAGCACTGCTTTTTCTCTCAAAATTTTTATTGAAATTTTAAATGAAATGAAAAAAATCACGATAGGATAATAGGTTTATTGCAACACTTGACAAACTCAAGGTAGTTCAATGTCAAAAAAACCAATTTTGTTTTAAAATGCACTCCTATGTACTTGGATTTTTTTTTAATATTTTAATTATTCTTAGTACATTATGATTATGACAAATTCCAAAATTTCAACTCCGAGCGGTTTCTGATTATGGGTGTTTCAATTTTACTCATATTATTGTTTTGGTAGTTTTCTTTTCTAAGTTTACATTTTCACTTACAAAACTGAATCTCCTGAAAGATATCAGACAGAAATCTAAAAATAAGCCATTATTTATTAGTTGAAAAATTCAAATTCCTAAATTAAACATTAATATTTGAATGAAAACATACCAAGATAGCAATTTAAAATAATCAAAAATGGCTATTAACCACAGCAAAAAATTAGGTACTGCAGTAAATTTTCTTAACAGAAAGATGCAAAATAAATTAATAATTGATCGAAGTACAGAGTTACAAAAAATAAGGGTTATTGTTAGAGCTACGTTTAAATATAGTTATATTATTGTAATCAATCGTTTTTGTAAATAGTTGAAAAAAGTTATGAAATATAATATACTAGATGTCGAGACCCCTAAAATAGCATTCTTTACCAAGCCGACTATTTCTATATTTATCTTTTCAGCAGTGATCATTTCTTGTTTTCTTCAATATTTTTATTTTTATTACTTATTTACTTCAATATTTTTTAATATAGTTCATAGAAAATTGTTTTAAACGTGCAAAAATTTATTTATGCACACTTTTTTTACATACGTAGAGTTTATAAAATGGTTTAGTGCGGTGTCATCAGTATTCCTTACGATGGTTATAATAAGTTTTGAATTTTTAAAAATCTTATATATATATATATATATATATATATATATATATATATATATATATATATATATATATATATGTATGTGTATATATACACTCTCCTAGTTGGCGTTTTATTTTATTCCCTTAAATAACTTTTTTTAAATCTTTTTAGTATATCTTATTTTTTTTGAACTTTTTTTTTAAGACTGTTTTTATTTATACATATTTAAGTTTAATATTTTTTTATAAAAATATATTTTTGATCCTAATCTAACCCTCAGTCAATGTAGCAGCAGGCTATCAGATAGTCAATTAACTTTTCACTTTTCTTAAAATTTGCTTATAGGCATTATTTTTTACAAAAAAAGTATACATACGGGTACAAAAAAATGTCCCTGATATTTGTCCCTGTAAGTATACTTTTTTTTGTAAACTTGTCCTTGTAAGTTATACTTTACACACACACACACACACACACACACACACACACACACACACACACACACACACACACACACACACACACACACACACACACACACACACACACACACACACACACACACACACACACACACACACACACATATATATATATATATATATATATATATATATATATATATATATATATATATATATATATATATATATTAGGGTGTCCCAAAAAAACAACATTTTTGAAAAATATATGCAGAAACCCCCTTAATGTGTTCTATCTAATACAAAAACACTAGATTTAAAATTTTTTTGAATAAAAAATATTTTAAGGGGTCCCTCAAGACCCTTGAATATTTAATGAGTCCCTAATATTTTCAAAAAAAAAAGTTTTTCAAAAGTATGTCAACCTGGTACTCAAATAAAGCAAAGTTATATAAAAATTTCAAAAATATTATTAAATTTGGAAAAATTTTAACTTATTTATTAAAATTGTCATAAAAATACATAAAAAATGCATTTTTTTGTTTTTAGTTAAAAAAAAGTAATTTTTCATGTAATAAAACCAAAAATAACAATTCTATATTTGAAATCTATATTATTTTTAAAATTTTTATATAATTTCGCTTCATTTGAGTACCAGGTTGACATATTTTTGAAAAATTTTTTTTTTGAAAATATTAGGGACCCATTAAATGTTCGAGGGTCTTGATGGACCCCATAAAATATTTTTTATTCAAAAAAATTTTAAATCTAGTGTTTTTGTATTAGATAGAACACATTAAGGGGGTCTCTGCATATTTTTTTCAAAAATGTTGTTTTTTGGGACACCCTAATATATATATATATATATATATATGTAAATTATGTTAGTGTATTTTACAAATAGAGTGCTCAATGTTCTTAAAGAACAGAGCAATAATTAATTAGTAAAAAACACTTATCTAACTTTTATCTTCTACTCGGAGTTTCACCATCGCTGGATCATCAGGAAGAGAACTCTTCCTGATGATCCAGCGATGGTGAAACTCCGAGTAGAAGATAAAAGTTAGATAAGTGTTTTTTACTAATTATATATATATATATATATATATATATATATATATATATATATATATATATATATATATATATATATATATATATATATATATATATCTGTATATATATATATATATACACACACACTTAAACAAGTTAAAAATGTACTCTACAAAATAGAGTGCTCAATGTTCTTAAAAGAACAGAGTAGTTATAAATTAGTAGAAAATCACTTAACAATTTTTTTTTTTTCATTTAACACTGTGTTTCATCAATAAAGACTCATCAGAAATGCATTTCTGGTGAGTCTTTATTGATGAAACGCAGTGTTAAATGAAAAAAAATTTTTGTTAAGTGATTTTCTTATATATATATATATATATATATATATATATATATATATATATATATATATATATATATATATATATATATATATATATATATATATATATATATATATATATATATATATATATATATATATATATATATATATATATATATATAAAGTCATTAAAAATAATTTAAGTAAATTTTAATCACTTGTCATGATTTAAATTGACTTAAATTGAATAAAATCAATTGATTTAAATCAAAATAACCCTAATCAATATACTTTAGTATTAACTCTGTATAAGTTTTAACAGTTTCAGTTTGTGTGATAAGTTGGGTCCAGTCAGTTATTTGCTACTAGTTAAAACTTTTATTATTGTCAATATCAAATTCTTCAAGTTCTGGTGATTTTATTTTTTTCAATTAGATTATTTAAACAGTCTTTTAAAGTAGTTTATGCGGAAGACATTAAGCAGTAATTAGTTGTTGTAAAAAATATTTTCAAATCAGTTGTGGATAAATGGTTTTTTTATGATTTAATATTTTCTGAATAAATGCCACATAAACCTTATTAAAAGATAATTTGAATATTCCAAAATAAATAAAGTTTTTGCTTAATGTAAAATTGCTGAACATGTAGGCAAAGTGCCATTTTGTATGTGTGTAGCACTTCTTAATGGCCTGTTTATATATATATATATATATATATATATATATATATATATATATATATATATATATATATATATGTATATATATATATATATATATATATATATATATATATATATATATATATATATATATATCGTTTGATTTAGTGTTGTATTATAATAATACAAAACTCTTGTTCGTTTAAAAGTGCTTAATATTTAGGAAATTTATTTTGGTTATATATAAATTTCTAAACAGAGCGATTTATAATTATAGTTAAAAACGATAAAGAAAGTTTTTTCTTTATCGTTTTTAACTATAACTATATATATATATATATATATATATATATATATATATATATATATATATATATATATATATATATATATATATATATATATATATAACCCATCACTCAATAAGTCCGTAGGATGACATATAGATGGCAATACAAATACCGAATCCGTATTGTTTTTAGAAAGTACCAACCTTCAAACGATATCTGTCAAAGTCGGACCATTATTTACCAAGTTAGTGTGTGAACGATTGAATCAACTTTTGTGAATTGAAAAAAATGGAAAAATCAGAATTTCGCGTGCTCATTAAGCATTGCTTTTTGATGGGAAAAAACACGGTGCAGACCAAACAATGGCTTGATAAGTGTTATTCGGACTCCTCTCCATCGAGGCAAATGGTTGAAAAGTGGTTTGCTGACTTTAAACGTGGTCGTACAAACACCGATGATGCTGAACGCTCCGGTCGCCCAAATTCGGCAGTTACTGAGGAAAACATCAAAAAAATCCATAAAATCGTCTTATCCGACCGCAAATTGAAATTGAAGGAGATTGCCGAGGCCATAAAGATATCAGAAGGCAGTGTGTTTACAATATTACACGAACATTTGGGTATGAGAAAGCTTTGTTCGAAATGGGTGCCGCGTTTGCTAACACCGGACCAAAAACAACAACGAATCGATGATTCTGAAGCATGTCTGGCACTATTTCACCGAGATAAAAAGGATTTTTTGCGTCGCTATGTCACAATGGATGAAACATGGATCCACCATTTCACTCCTGAGTCAAATCGACAGTCGGCTGAGTGGACACCAGCGGGTGAAAGCCGCCCAAAGCGCCCAAAGGCTCAAACTTCTGCTGGCAAGGTTATGGCCTCCATATTTTGGGATAGCCATGGTATATTGTTCATTGATTATCTTGAGAAAGGTAAAACGATCAACAGCGAATATTACATGGCATTATTGGAACGATTGAAGGCTGTAATTGACGAAAAGCGACCGCACATGAAGAAGAAATTCTCTTTCATCAAGACAATGCACCGTGTCACAAGTCAATGAAAACAATGGTAAAAATGAATGAATTACACTTCGAATTGTTGCCCCATCCACCATACTCGCCTGATTTGGCCCCCAGCGATTATTGGCTGTTCTCAGATCTCAAAAGGATGCTCCAGGGAAAGAGATTTGGATCGAATGAGGAGGTCATCGCCGAAACTGAAGCATATTTTGAAGGAAAAGATAAATCGTTCTACAAACATGGTATCGAAAAGTTAGAGAAGCGCTGGAATGACTGTATCGCCTTAAAAGGAGACTATGTTGATGAATAAAATCAAATTATGTCAAAATGTTGTTGTTTTATTAGCTATCCTACGGACTTATTGAGCGATGTGTTATATATATATATATATATATATATATATATATATATATATATATATATATATATATATATATATATATATATATATATATATATATATATATATATACATAAAACACACCTAGATCAGCAATCTGATGTCATTCTTATTTAGGGAGTTGTGAAAGCTTCAGTACTTAGTGTGTATTGAAGTACATGCATCAATTGATATATAGTGCAAGCAAGTTGCTGCTACATCCATTGAGGGTTTAAGTTGAGTCAACAATTTTTTTTTCATTATTCTTTTTTTTTTTCTTCTTTTTTTGAAAAAAACCCGTATGGATTTAGGTTAGTAAAAAAAGTGGGCAAATCTCTATATATATATGTGCTGTAGGCTATATGCATTATAGTATATATACAGGGCTAAACCCATACCTGTTTTGGTTCTGCTGGAGCGGTACAGATGTTCATAAAATATTTATTTTTTTTTAATTTTGCTTTTGCTTTTTTATTAAAAGTAGAAAAAATCTTTAGTTTTAAATGTAGTAGTAAATAATTAATTTTCTGTTTATTTTAGCTGCTTCATTTTTCTTCAGGACAATAAAATGAATTAAAAAGTAAATATGTGGCGTAACTCATTTAATGTTTAAAACTCTCATTCGGTTACTAACCAATTAAAAACTTGTTAAAAATTTAAAAACATTGGAATGTATAAAAAATTTGTTTTTTAGAAAGATATTTTAAGATATTCAATCAGAGTAAAGTGAATTGTTGGCATTTAAGAGTTAATTGTATTGGAAAATTGATAAAAGTAAAAATTTTAAGTCTTAATAACAATACAGTTATCACACAAATTTAGTTTTTGTATTTTGCTTGCTATTCTATTTTAGATAAGGAAAACAAAACAAAAGATTTTTTTTTTTAAATATTTTTTTCGACTTAATTATGATAAAAATAAAGATTAAAATAACTTTGTAAAGGTCTTATTAAGATTTATTTATTTTAGTAACATATAGTTACTAAACGTTTTAAATACTTGAAACAAATAGCATAATATTTGCAACCTGAGCCTTTATTAAAACTCAAAAAAAAAAGTTTTTCTTAGCATTAGTAAATTAATGTATTTAAAGAAATGACTTTTACTTTTATTTTTGCAAAATATAATTTTGTTTTACTTTTTCATTATTCTTTTTTTTGTGTCTGAGAATCTGTTGGGAATAAAGTTGGTATTTTAAAAGTTAACTCAAAATATATTTGGACTCAACCTAGATCACCATTAGAATTGATCAGCCAGAATAAAAATAAAAGAATAAAAATAATAAAATAAAAAATAGAATACAGTGATAATAATGACAAAAGCAAATTTTTTGTTATATTTGATGCAGGTAATCTGCGGTGCTTGAACTAGACTGAGCAATAAAAGCCCCAGAGAAATATGAAACATTTCTATTGAAAAAACTTTTTATGTATAGGAGGATAACTAATAAAAACAAAGAAAAAGGAACAGATGTTCAGTTATTTTATCGTTAAAGTATACTTAAAACAAAACATATAAGTAAACAAAAATCTTCATTAAATACAAATGTTTAAGTTCCTTTAACACAAATATACATATGCCTAGAAATATCACTATTTAAAAATAAATAAATATAAAATGATAGGAGGTTATAAGATAAAGAAAAAACTTTATTGCTTTTTTGTAATCATAATTTATATAGTGGTGGCAATAAACTTCTCCTCTGAATTGCATTTATTATTACTGGCATTTCGAAGAGGATAAGCACCAATACCTAGTTTATCCCATCAGATAAACATCATCGCTATTTATGCTTTAGCCCGAGATTTACACCTGCTCCATACTGCAGTAAAAAAGGACTTCACAACAAACAGCCAATACCCCTAGCTATACCCAAGTTTAGTAAGCACTAATATTTTTAATGAAATAATATGGAAAGTAAGAAATGTGAATTCAATATCAAAAAATATAACAAAATAAAAAATAATTAAACCAAAATATTAAATATTATAATACAAAAAAAAAAGAAAAATTAAACAAAAAAAAAAAAAAAAATAAGCACTAACCATATCACTGGTCAAAAAATTTGTCTAAATAAATAAGTAGTAATAGTAATAATAATAATAGTAATAGTAATAATAATATCATGATGAGTTCTAATAGAAAAAACTAAGATACAACCACCGCAAACGTTATAAAATAAAACTTTATTAAAACCACAGCTAGTTGCTGGTACTTATTGGAGAAACACACTCAAGTCGATAAGATAAAGAAACTTATGTCAAATTGAAAAAACAAAAAAAGCAACAAAAAAATAACAAAAAAAAAAAAAAAAGAATAC
>NC_088923.1:38190000-38315000 GCF_038396675.1 Hydra vulgaris
ATAACTTAATTTAGAATTTTTTTATACAAATTTTTTTGATTAAACGTAAACTTGATTGAACGTAAATTATATAAACATAAATTTTACTAATATAAATTAATAATTTTATAATATTTTATAACATTCTAATATTGTTCTTTTGAAAAAATATTTTTATATATATACATCAGGCCTTGTTTTAAATAAAATATGCCGAATGCATTAGCTTAATGCGATATTTGATGTCATAAAATTATCGTTGTTTTTTTATTTTTTAAGACATTAATTGTTTAAAATTACTGCATTAATATTAATTGCCGCAAAATGAGTTTAATGTTATTTAACAGCTTTTTTATTATTAGTATAAGGGAATGTTTATCTTCTTTTCTTTTTTTTTTAATATTAAGTAATTAAATTTAATATTGCATTTTTAAAATTATAAAAGTTTGATATTAACAAATTTCTTTCTTTTCTCAACATTTGCATAAATGAATTAAAATATGTTAAATTTTTGAATTTTTAAAATGATTGTTTTTTAAATTTCTAACTGTGGCTTTGCAACTACAAGTGATTTTTTATTTTTAAAAAATTAGCGAGTAACAGATAAAGAAATTACGTTAATTTATTTACTTTATTTATTAAAAGTTTATTAGTTTATTATTAAAATTATATTGTTGTATATCATTTATTAAAAAGATTAAGTTATGTTTTTATGATCTTTGCTTCAAACTTAAAAAATCAATCATTACAATAAAATAAAAACAAAATAAACTTTTAATTTTATTTGATTTTTATTCATTAGTAAATAGTGCTTATATCAAACATAATTGTCATTCAAACTTTTTTAACAAATATTTTTACATAAACGATATTCAAAAGTTAATGTGACTTTTTAAAAAAATCCTTTAAGGTGTACATAAATCTATCTATGTGTAATGCTTTAAAACAAGGCCTGATATATATATATATATATATATATATATATATATATATATATATATATATATATATATATATATATATATATATATATATATATATATTTATATATGTAAATTATGTTAGTGTATTTTACAAATAGAGTGCTCAATGTTCTTAAAGAACAGAGCAATAATTAATTAGTAAAAAACACTTATCTAACTTTTATCTTCGACTCGGAGTTTCACCATCGCTGGATCATCAGGAAGAGTACTCTTCCTGATGATCCAGCGATGGTGAAACTCCGAGTCGAAGATAAAAGTTAGATAAGTGTTTTTTACTAATTATATATTTATATATATATATATATATATATGTATATATATATGTAAATATATATATATATATATATATATATATATATATATATATATATGTATATATATATGTATATATATATATATATATATATATATATATATATATATATATATATATATATATATATATATATATATATATATATATATATATATATATATATATATATATATGTATATATATATGTATATATATATGTATATATATATATATATATATATATATATATATATATATATATATATATATATATATATATATATATATATATATATATATATACATATATGCAGGGGCGTGTCTAGGGGATGTTTGCTATGTTGTTAGACATACTCAAAAAAATCAAATCAAAGTTTTTCATTTTGAATATATTGTTGAAAAAACAAAAGTTTTACTATTATAACTATTATTATTTATTTTTATTTTACTATTATAACTATAAAAACTAAGCTACAGCAATAACTAAACAAATTATGCACGGTTAATTATCTGAAATGGTTGGAAAGAAATTGAAAACCGGAAAATATAATAGTATTTTAGTTTCATAATTTCTGATTATTTGAAAAAACCATTTCAATATTTTGATGGAGTTTAAAATAACTTTCAAGTTTTTAGAACTTAATTAGAAACTTGAATTGTAATACCTTATTTTATTTCGTTATATAGAACTTTAATTTTTAAATATTTTTTTTTTTTTAGTTTAAAAAAAATCAAAATGATTATTTCAGTAAGAACAAATTTTGGACTTCCCTTTTGACATGCACCCTGAGTAAAATTATGATCTAAAAGCGAGTAAAAGTTTTATTGTTTAATTATCATCAGGAGGCAAAATTAGTTAGTAACAACAAGTATACATTAAAATATATCAATGGACATCCCCAGTTTTATTACACTAGACTGCGTATCTTTTTTCTTACTTGTGTTTTGAATCATAAATAAGGAAAGAAACTGTTTCAACTATGAAAAATTAAATTTGGACTACCCTTTCAACATACACCCTGCTTGATTTGTGGCATAAAATATAGCAGTTGATTAGTTCAAAATGTTGCTTAATTTGCAAGTTTATGTAGCATTTCAAAGAAAAAGTTAGCCCGTTGGAGAGAAACATTTGAAAAAAAACATCATATCCTTTAAAGTTAGGCAACTAAATGTTATATTAATCGTGCAGAATTTTCGGTATCACAATGTCCTTCGGATACAAGAAAGGAAGACAGAATTATTACAAGAAGAAGCTGTTTATAATTGCATCAATAAAACTAGTCTTTGTTTCTTGTTTTTATTGGATAATCAAGCATTTGTGGCAAAAAAATAGAATGTCTATATCCAGATTTTGGACTTATTAAGTATATATTATTATTTAGCTAAATTGTTTATCCCTGATGAGAATTATTATCACCTTTGTTTTCAAAGGGTTACTTCTTCTAAAGTTATGAAAGAATTTTAAATAATTTTTGTGCCCTTTTCTACACTAATATTACGTTTTTTTAGTACTAGAAGTTTCAAATTAGACATAAAGAAAAAATTTATTTAATATTTTAATAAAAGCTGTTACTGATTTTTCCTTGGATATTATGAATTGTGAAATCATGGCATGGATACTTTACAAAAGTTTTTTATTCCTGTGGGTTTTTGTCCTAAAAAATATCTTTAGATATCAACATAACATTTACTCTCTGCTACTGCATCTTCAACTGAAGTTAATAAAAAATTTTGATTTTGTTGCTGCACTGTGTATAAGAAGACATTATACACAGTGCGTTTTTGATATTACTCTTAATTACATAAATGTGCAAGCAAGTAATAATTATATTTTTTATAGTTTGAATATAATTCAAGCATTAAAAGATGTAGTCTTTTCACAGAAATATTGTTAATCAACACCTTCAAATATGCTTTGAACAAGCCTAAAAAGCGCATTTCAATTTATTTTAAATTGATTATCACTGTTCCTTTGCTAGACCATCCTATCTTAGTACTGAATTTAACACAATGTTTGGTAGTACAACTTTAAAGTGTTATAAAGCACCTGTCTTTTAGCTTTTTGTCCTAATCTTCAGTTTCTTCAAAAAGCAATTGCAGAAATTCAGTGTTGTTATACTAGTTGGAAAGACCACATTATATCTTTTAATGTCTTTTGTTTAACCAAAGGCTTTATTAGGTTTATTTATTATCGCCAAACCAAAGTCTTTATTACGCGAATTTGACCTGTGGGAAATTTAGTTGAATTTCGCTTAATTGGCTCAATTTCAAAAATGAACTCCAATCTAATAATACTGAAACATTACCAGCTACAAACCATTTTTTTTACGAAGGTGACTAAAAGGTTTTTTACTAAGGTGACTAAAAGGTTTTTTACTAAGGTGACTAAAAGGTTATATAAGGTGACTAAAAGGTTTTTTACTAAGGTGACTAAAAGGTTTTTTACTAAGGTGACTAAAGGTTATACGATAATAGTTAGAAGAAGTTGCAAGCAAAATAGATAAAGTATAAATTATATAGTATTATATAAAATATAAAATTATAGATAAATAATAGTCTAAATGGTTTAGTAAAGCTTTTTACACAGAGTTGTTAATATAGAGTAAACAAATTTTTAACAAGTTTGTTATAAATACTGGAATACTTGTGAATTGTGTTTTAAATAAAATTCAAATATGATAAAAGTATAATTTCAAAAAATATCTTGGCTACCATTTGTTGAGCAGCTATTTTCATTGCCAGACATCTTTGTAAAAACATTATTTAGCATTGTACAGTTTTTACAATATGTTTTTTGACTCTTGGTAAATATTTATAAAGTTTATATATAATTAAAAATTATTTACAAAATAATATTAAAAAACTTTACAATCATTATGAATTTGAGAATAAATAAACAGATTTTATTTACAGTTAGTTAATCATAAAAGATGTCGTCTTTTGTACCTTACACGTTTGATTTTTGTTATAAATAAAATTTATTAAGTCTTGTGTCTAATATTTGATTTTTGTTTTTTATGGTAATATCATTATCTTGAATTTTGTCTACAGAAATCTTGTATTTAAAAATTTATAATCTGTATATATTATACAATACATTAGCATTAGAGTTTTTAAAAAAAAAAATTTATTTTGCAAAAATCATTAATTCAGCTTTAGTGAACATTTTAGCGATGCTATAAGTCATTCATACAATTATTGAAATATTTTAATAAAATACACTTAATTCGGCCAAAACTAAAAAAAAAATAGGGAGTGGAAGAAGGATAATTTTTTTTTGCACTTACCCAAAAAATTTCCTGTACACGCCCATATATATATATATATATATATATATATATATATATATATATATATATATATATATATATATATATATATATATATATATATATATATATATATATATATATATATATATCTGAATTAAGACTAGAAAATGATGACATTTTAAGGAAGACTAATATATATATATATATATATATATATATATATATATATATATTAGTCTTGCTTAAAATGTCATCATTTTCTAGTCTTAACTCAGACTTACCTAAACATATGTTTTCCTGTGAGTTTCTGTCATTTGATGCATGTAATTTGATTTTGTATAAAAGTTTCTTACAAATATAACTCATTATGGTCTATAAAACTAAAAAAGAGAATGTTTAAAATTTGTCATAATTTTTTTAGATCAGTTTCAAGAGACGAAGCATTGTTTGTTGTAAATGGTACTGATATTTTGTTACGCGGTGTGTCTAGCAACTGCTATCATGTATGTAGATGTTATTTAACAAAGTTTTGTTCTTAAATTGTTAAGTTTAATTAGGTTCTAGTGAAAATGAAACTTCTTAATATATATTTTCAAAACAGTAATTAAATTATTAAAATAACAGATAACAGATAAAATAACAGATCTTATTTAAATAACAAAAGAAACCAAACCACATTTTTAAAAACTAACTTCAAACAATTCTGAAAATTTTTAATAATAATTGGCAATTTGAAATACAAAAATTTCAGGCACAGTTTTTTATGAATGGGGTCTGCAAACTTGCACACACATGTAATTGAGTTGAACAATCCGTAATGTAAAAAGTTTTATTGGATCATTGATTTATCCATTGATTGGCTTCTTTTTGAAAGTAGTATATTAGAATACGACACTCTTTTCATTAATTGTTTCTTTTCCATCTTTAATATATATTATTTGAATTTTATAGAATTTATATATATTAGATACATATTTAATTTTTTGCATTCTAGTTATATATATTACTTGTTTTACATTTGAGTACACTTCTAATGATTCTTGTTTTGGAATGTGTTTAGTGTCGTGAAAAAACATATGGTGTGATGTATGATGGATTTATCTCCCAAGTGGTTGATACAACATATCCATGGAACTATTTTGTAATAAAAAAAGATTCCTTTAAAGAATATGCTGTTTGCAGGTATGTTTATGACTGATATGTTCAAGAATTTAATTTAGTATTATTTAAAAAAATTCTTTTATAATCTTCTTTTTTTTTTTAACTGATAGTAAAATATTTGTCTATCAATTTTTTAATTTTTTCTCTATCTAATCTCTTTAAACAATTCAAACTTTTTGTTGAGTCAGAAATGGATTACAGCAACTTTTCTGATTACTCTCATCTTACATACCATGATGGTGTGTGCATATACTAGTAATTTGTTCTTTTTTTCAAATTTGTTCATTTTACAAATGATTTATGATCATTTCTATCAATATCAAATCATTCTTAATCAGATTTCTTACTTGGGTTTAGTAATTAAAATAACTTTCAACTTGATTTTCAGTGGTTCTTATCATTTTGGGGAACAAGGAATTTACCAATTAGATGTTATTGATGATCAACAAGAAAAATTTTATTGCAATCAAATCAAAGTTATTAAAAAGCCAAATTTTTCTAGTCTACGTAAGTTGTTTATTAAAAATATATATTTACATAAAATGGCAAAAAGTTGAAATAAAAGGAAATTTATTTTTTTGGGTAATGCCAACATAATTTTGTACAGATTTTTTAAATTTTTGTTGTTATTTATCCAAAAAATAAGGACATGTGATGTGTAGGGACAAAGTATGTATGTGTGTGTGTGTGTATATATATATATATATATATATATATATATATATATATATATATATATATATATATATATATATATATATATATATATATATATATATATATATTTAGCTTTGATAGTGTTGTTTGCTGTTTTGGTATCTTTAATTATTGTTCCTAAAGTTGGACTATTCATTTGCAGATTTATTTACCTCAAAATTACAAGGTACTAATTTTTTTTTAGTCAATAGTGTCTTTATATTTTTTTCAGTAAGCAATAGTAATTTTTACTACTTGTTTTTCTAGCACAATATTTACAACACTATCATAAAAATCTAGCTTGATTTTGGCACCAGTATATTAGTTTGGGAATCCAAATTATTCCTCTTAAATTCTGTAATTCAAAAAAAGTTTTTTGTTATATAAGTTCTTTTCTTTATTTAGTATAAAATAAGCCATGAATAAAAAACTTTAATATTTGATAAATAGATTATAAAAAATAAAATTAGTATATTTATTTATTTTTATCAAAAGATGTTACAAGATTTACTAATTTTTTGAAGTTTTAAAAAATGCTAAAAAGTTTGTTGTTTTTAGTGCTTTTTAAGAAGGAAAATGTTATCAACAAATAAAACTTTTAAAATTAATGCTGAAAAACTATAAGTAAAAGATTGACAAAAATTACATTTGTAATTTTTGTAATTTGTAACTCTGAACAACGTTTGAGGCAATAAATTTTTTAATTTGTTTTTATGTTGCAAATGAATGTTTTTACATTTTTCATAAACGGCAAAACATTTTTCTTTGGAAAATTTTATTGGTGTTATTAAATACTTTGATATTGATAATTTGTTTTTATAATTAAATGAAATGAAATTTTTATTTAAATTCTACATTTCAAAAAGACATTGTTGCAATAATAAAAAAATAACCGTTAACTTTGCTTAAAACAAATCTTCTTTTTTACTGGTGTATCCAAATAATTTCAAGGTCACTGAAAGACAAAAAAGTAACTAAAGTTAAATTTGTTTTATTTCAATTGAGAATTTTTACAATTACCTCCTAATTTGATTTTCTATTTAAATAAACTAATAAAAACACAACGAAGAAAAGAAAATATTATTTACATTTCATAATTAAATTTTCCATTATTGAAAATAAAAACTAATAATGATTAAACAATGAATGATTATATAAAACATGAATGATAATGGTTGATATATTTTAGACACATAAGTACTCCACGTCCTGGTTTTATGTCATTGGTGCGTAACTTGTTACCTATTTTTTTTATTATACATATATATATATATATATATATATATATATATATATATATATATATATATATATATATATATATATATATATATATATATATTTGTGTGTGTGTGTATTATACTATTTTCAGTAAATTTACATTATATAGATAAATGAAACTTTAAAACCTAAACTTCTTTTAGGATGGCAATGAGAGCTCAGAGAGTTCTGCTCCTCACAGCACTGTTGATTATATCAATAAACCAATAAAAAGGAATCGAGTAAAGTCCATAGACACATTTCGAGGGTTATTACTTTATTTATTTTTAAGTATCTTTTTTTGATTAAGCTGTTATATATAATATTAAGATTAGATTAGATTGGTATTTATGAAAACATCAAATTCATGATCTAAAGGACATGTAGGCCCATACAAAGATAAACACTGACAGCGTGCCTATAAATAATTTAAGTATATGTCACCACAAAAACAATTACAAAATTATAAAGAAATAATTAGTTGTTCCTTTTAGAAAATACATTTGTTACAGTCAAAATAGTTCACTTTATTTTTAAATATTAAAATATTTTTTGGATGCACAGTTTCCGAGGTCATGTTATTTCATATCAGCAACTTGGAAAGAAAAACTACATTTTCTTGAATCTAAGCGCCAAATTGGTTTGCATATTTTATAAACATAGACCTGGGTGCTAATATAAGTATGGTTTGTTGTCAGTTACAAAGAACAGAGATTTTTCTGTACAAAACAGTTTGTGAAAAATTTTCAAACATGTTATTAAGTCACTTTTAAGGTGCCAAACTTCAAGTGATTCCAAACCAAGCAACTGTAGTTGATTATGATAAGACAAATTTCTAAGGTTCCTAATTTTCTTCGTAAATTTTTGTTGGACACTTTCAACTGCTTTAATCTGATTTGGTGTGGTGACCAAACTAGAGAACAATATTCTAAAATTAATCTTATATAGGTAGTAAAAGCTCTAACTAGGATACGAGGGTTAGGAGTTTTAAAGTATTTCAATATTAGGTGTGCTCTCGAGTTAGTGTGATGATGTTAGAAATATGTTTTTTATAGTTAAGATTACATTTCATTGTTACTCCTAGATCTTTTAGGTTGGAAGCTCAAAGTACACACCTAATTTATAGCTATCCTTCATACCTTTGCATAATGAGGGGGTGCTATTCTGTGTGCAAAACACTTATTACTAGCAATTGATAGTTGCCACGTTTCTGCCTAGAGTACAAGTCTATTTAGAGCAACTACTAAATCTTGGCTTAGATCCATTTCACCGTATGTAATATAAAACTTTATCTTATCCGCATAAAGTTTTAAACAACAATCCAGATTATTATGGCAGTTTAATCATTAACATATAACAGAAACAATGTGGGACCTAACACACTACCTCGTGGAACTCCACTAATAATGCGTATTGAGTTTGATAGAGAACTACCAACCTTAACTTGTTGATATCTATCGGTGTGGAATGCAAAAATCCAATTTAAAAAATTACCTCTTATATTATAAATGCAAGTTTAACTAATAGTTTGGGATATGTCAAACGCTTTTTGGTGATTATTGAGTGCGGTGTTCAAATCATTAGTAGATTCTAAGAGATTTGTGCAGGTGGAGCATTTGTTGAGGAAACAATGTTGATTCTGAGTTATTAAATAATGATGAGTTAGATACACATTAATCATTCTTTCTATGACACAACAACATGTGTAAGTGCGATAGGTCTATAATTATTTGGATCTGCAGTAGCTCCTTTTAACAATTAAACAATAGTTTTTTTTTTTTAAATCATCTGGAACAGCTCAAAGTAATAAGATTGTCATTCAAATTTGAATAACTTTATTTATTCATTTGCAATGAGTAATTCAAAATTATAATTTTAAAAAGTATCCGATACTACTCTGTATATTTGTTTAACCCTTTCATGAGGAAATTTTTTTTTAAGAAAAAGGAAAGAAAAATTTTTTCCTAAACTTTTATAACTTTAAAAGACTTGGAAAAAATATGGCGTTTTTTTATTATTTTATTATACCCATTTTATAATACTTTTAATACTGTAATACTTTTACAAAACAAAATGTTGCTATTAATGCTAAATGTTACTCTTATTACTAATTCTTTATATATACTTGTTATTATATACACTTCTGATTATATACACTTGTTATTCAAACTAAAATATATAAAGAAAAACAATAACTAGTACAACTATATAATATCTTCTTTTGGTTTTGTCATTTACTGAATGAAAGCGAAAATCAATGATAAACAGTGATTGACCGAAACCTGTTTTGGACGAAATTTCAATTTGAACCAATGCAGAAATTTCGGTATTGGTACTTTTTATAAGTTTGGTAAAAAGCAAAATTTCGGTTGAAAACTATACCGAAAACCAAAACATTTTTAAGATTTTAAATTTTTATCTAATTTAGAAAAATAGTTACTTTTGAGAATTTGCACACAATATTTTACTATTTCTAAATGAAATTTTAAGCCCATTGTTCACAAATTACACAAATTTTTAGTTATAATAAATAGTGCGTTTCCATCTGCTCCTTAAAAATGTGAAACTGCAAATAATCAAGCCATTACAGTGCGCATAATAATTTGACTAATATCATTTATTTAAAGAAAACAAGTTTTTTTTTTTTGTTTATTTAAGAAGGTGAAAAAAAGTAACAACATATTGTGGATGTTTAGTTATTTTTATAGGTTTTTCTGAGCACTCTTATTTTTATTATTATTTTCTTATGACTATTAATTTATTTTTGTTTTTATACAAGATGGAAAGAAGTTGTCAAAATGTAGGGTTTGCATTTCACAATATCTATTAGTGATCCTAAGAATGTCAATTGCAATACTTGCAATGGAAAAGTATCTCACGGATATAATGATCCTAAGTACCAGACAGTCAGTGGCCTTTCGTTTCATCTCAAAACACGCCACCCTCTTATTGCAAATATCTGCAAAGCTTAAAGTTTCAAATGTTCAAGAAAAAAGTGATTCTGTTTCCAAACAAAACAAAAAAAAAACAGTTCCTATTTTTAACATAAAGTCTAAGAAGCAAAGAGCAGAAATGCTTCAATCTGCTATGCCCAACTGGATTTGAACCTGCACAAAAATTGAATTAAACTCAGTAAAAGGACAAAAATTTCATAAGTCCATCTTTGAAATGATTGTTCTTGACATGCAGCCACGGTCAGTTGTCAATGAAGGTGGTTTTTTGCAACACCATGCCCTGATTGCTCCAACTTACGAAATTGCAAGTGCAAAATATTACAAAAGCATGTTGGACCCTCTATACGATAAGATAAACGCTCTAAAAATTGTTTTGCAGAAGAAAAAATTATAAATGTATCAATTGGCCTTGATGCGTGGTCAAACTTTCATCATGGTTATTTAGGGATGACAATTTATTTCATTTCTAAAGACTGGGAACGAATGAGGTTCTGTTTGTCATGCACCAAGTTTGATGAATGTCACACATCAGCAAACATTTATCAAAAAATTCAAGAAACAGCCAAAGACTGGAACATTACTTCAAAAATTGATATTTGTTTGAGAGACAATGCAGCTAATGTTAAAGCAGCCTTTAACTAACCAGGAGGTATCTATCAATCAGCTGGATGTCTTAACCATTCTCTTCAACTTTTTATTAAAGCCCTGATTGTTGAATGCAGAAAACTTTGCATTTATGCATCCCACTCAAACAGGTTTTATACAGAACTCTATAAGCAGCAAGAAGTCTAGATGGAAAACAAAAATTAACTTGGGTTATAAAAAGATGTTGCAACAAGGTGGAACTTGACTTTTTGTATGCTGCAAAGAATTTTGCTTCTTAAACCTGCATTTGCCGCTACAATCCTCATGTTGCCATCCTCTGGCATTGAATTTTCATGGCAAGACTGAAATTTTTGTGAAAAAGTGGTTAAAATTTTGTTTATTTTTAAAGAAGCCACTAAACTTCTTTCTGGAACTGGTTCTTGCATCAGTGCTTGCATCCCCATTGTGACAACTATTATAAAGTCACTAGAAACTGAAAGTGAAGATGATGATATGATTACAATGAAGCAAGCAATGAAATTAGCAATGGAAAAATGTTTCTGGAGCATAGAACAAACTAAGCACTATTCAATTGCAACCTTACTTTACCCAAGGTTCAAGGTTTTTTTTTGTTCCCTTGATGTATGTAATGCTGCAAAAGAAACCATCTTATCACAACTGGATTCTTTACTGCTATCTCTCAATGAATTTAAATGAGTTTCCAAAGAATCTAATATTTCGTGCTAATCTAACTTGATGAAAAGCATCATCGCCCAATCTCGATAGATCAAAGATCAAAACCTAGAATGATCAAAGAAGTGCCTAATGATTATCTGGATTCTCAGTTATTCTCTGATTGTCTAAGTTTCTGGAAGAATTACGAAAACAATTAGAGTAGTGATGTCAAGCTAGCCCTTGCTAAAATCGCCAAGAGGTTTCTCACCCCTCTACCAACATCAACTGATGTGGAAAGGTTATTTTCAACAGCTGGAGATATACTGAGCAATGAAAGAAACAGACTGTTACCAGATAACCTCAAAAAAATCTTGTTTTGCAGAGAAAATCTGCAAGTTGTTAATTTTGGCTATTGACTTATAATGCCAACTTATATAATAAATCTTAATTTGTGAAACAGGTGTAATTAATTCTTACATAATACACACATAAAAAAACAAAAAATTTAAAATTGCATTTTTAAATAAAATTTTCTAATGAAATTAATTTTGACTAGCCGAAATATTGGTATCGGTTTCAGTAAAATATTTGCCGAAATATTCAAAATTTCAGTTAATATTGGTTTCAGCTTTTTTTCTGTTTTGGTTGATCTCTAATAAACATACTATTACATGCACCAAACTGGATATCAATGAACTGCTGAGAACATAATATTACAGACGTCATTGTAAAAAATTTACGTAAACTGTTATATTATGGTCACCACACGAATAAGGTTAAATATTTTTAACAAAAATCCGACAATAATGAAAAAATATTTCTAAGTTTTGAAGGAGTATATTCATGTTTGATTAGCAGAGAAATTTTGGTGTTGGTATAGATCTTATATATATAGCCTTTTTAGATCATATTCATAATGGCAGATATAAACTAATAGGCTAAAGATATATTATTCTTTTAATATTCAATAAATTGGTAACTTATTTTTAAAAATATTTATAAAAAAATAATTCAAATAATGAAAATACCATATTAAAATTTCATAATTAATTGAAATTCTTTATATAATAGTTGGATAATATTATATAAAGCAATTGAATAGCATTTTAATAATACCACTTAGTGTGGCCAGAGTATGAAAAAATTCATTTTTCTGATTTTTTGTTTTTTAACTTTAAATAGTAAACTCATATTGTCTTGAACAAATTTAGATCAGAGCAAAAAAAAAAATTTAATTCATCATACCATTGCACTTTAATAGATGTTTGAAGTTAAAGATAAAGTTATTCAACTTAAAATTGCAACATTACTGTTTTTTAACAATAACTGTAAACATTTGTTGTATATATGTTATCTAACTCGTTAATTATTTAAAAAAAGAGAAAAAAATGTAGTACGTACATTTATTTTTTGTTGTTTTACTTTAAACTAAAAACAGTTCTAAATTGTGTGAAAACATATTATTTCATTTAGAAACAAAGTCATTGCAAAAAATATCCCATTAAATTAATCCAATTTTGTTTTTGACTGGCTTTGAGGAATTTATAAGTTTATATATCCTAAAGTTGCTATAAAACGCAGTAATAGGAAAATATTTGGAACTTTAATGTGCTGCAGTTCAATACCTACAGACAGGCTGTACCAATAATTTTCTATCTTTGTGTACTTAGAGTAACCACTTGGGAAAAAATTAAAATTATGTGTTAAAAGTTAGTTTAACATTTGCAGCAGCCTATTAAAAGATCACTTTTTTTGAAAAATATAATAAAATACATACACTTTGCATGCATAGAAAGTAGAGTACAAAAAAAAAGTTGAAATAAATTATGAAACTTTTTACTAGCAAGGTTCTATATATAGAAAATAACCAAAAATAGTTTTAAGACATACTCTATCTTATGACATAATTTTAGCATTTTGAGTGTAATAGCGCAAGTTATATTATATTGCAAAAAAAAAAAAAAAAAAAATGCTGCAAAGAGAAGTGTATATACTATGGTGAATCAGGTAATACCAATTTTTATAAAAGTTGGTCCTACCTGGAATGGTTGACCACCAATATAAAAATAATTTTAAGCCAAAAAATTTTGATGTCAGATGATTTTAAATGTCCCCGCCAGTTCAATTTGTGTATAAAAATATTTTAAACTTCAGAGGTCTGGCGGGGACCTTTAAAATCAACTCAGAAAACCAAATTTTCTTCTATCTGGTATATTTTGGACTAGTTTTTAATAGTAGAGTATGACCAAAAATAAATATGGTGGTTTTTATTCCACATGATTCGGAGAAAGTGATCAAAAAAATGGATTTTTCGTAAAATGGCCCATTACTATGTATAACTGATGCTGGTTTATTCTTCATATTTAGGCCAAATTCTGAAAATTAATATTAGAACTAAGCATTATTAACCTTTATATAGAAGGGGCGTATCAATGGCTACCCCGATCCCTTCACCCAATGTTGAATTACCCCCTCCCCTCGTTCATTTGAGGGGGGGGGAGTACCCCCAAAATTATGGAAATTTCATTATAAATCATATTATTTGAAATCACTTTATTTTCTATATAAAAAATACATCACTTGGTAATATAAACATAAATCATGATATGTAAATATAATATAATATAATGCCATGCTTAAATATAGTATATAAATCATGTTATTTTTTTCTCTGCTTGTGTATTTTTTCATAGGCTAGCTGCAACTGTTCCTTGGATTCTGACCCACAGAGCTGATCTCTTCTTTCATGCACAGCTAGTAGAAGTTCTTGATGATCATCCTCATTGTGAACATTGTTCACAAACTCTGATACAAGTTTTACAGCCCTTTCAAGTTTACTAACGTAATTGGAAAATTTTTTGGACTGTTAAACATAAGTCCACATAGGAGCAGGAATGTTTAAATAAAATTTGTCCTCCATTCTAGTGAGGTTAAGTAAACTAAAATTGAACCAAGATTATGTTCTCTCTAATTATGGGAGCAAGTCCTGTTGGCTCTTCTTGTTTAAAGTTTAGCTCTTTTATCTATTTTGACTTCTCTGAATGCTAAAACTGATCAGGAACTGGTTTGGAGAGTAATGTTTTTGCAATATTTTCTCTCTCCACATCAGGAAGGTCAGGGTCTAGGAGAAACAAGTGGAACCAAGGTTTCATCTAAATACCAGATGTGTTTTCCCATTGACATCATTGTTCTTTCGATTCTGATTAGATCTCTTTTGGAACCAGAGCTCTTAGATTCCTGTCTTTGACTGAACCTAATATTGGTTCCTGCCTTCTAGTATTTGAGGCAATTGTGTCAAAACATAATCCCTTCACATCATCACTTTATTCAATAGTCTTACAGTACATTATCCAAAGCTTTAAACTAAGCAGCTCCAGTTCCATGTTCCATGGCTGGAATTCCAAAAAGTTTAAGTTCTCCATTAATATTAGCTAAAGCAGCAAACCTGTCTCTTTTTACTTTCTTTCCATCAGTGTTATTTTCCATAATTTTTCCATCAAAGTGAGCTATTATGCAGAAAAGTGCTTTCTCAGATGCTTTTTTAACCCCCCTTTTGTGCTCTGCATCATTTCTTCATCATGCTGGATGGTTTTCTTTTGTGCTCGCCTAATAGTTGATTAAAATAGTGAAAAGTTAACAACATTTCGGCCTGAATTAACAACCAAATCTGCAACAACACATGCAGCAAATCTGTGGAGAAATATTTTTAAAAACTGATGTCCTGGCAATAATCATTGGCTGGATAAAATTAAAAGAACAATCTGAGTCTGGTGTTTATGTCACTGATTTCTGAGGAAAACTAAAGCTCTGTAGTCAAATCATTTTTCTGAGCAAACTGTTCAGCAATATGTACTAACTGTACTTGTTTCAATCTTCTCTGTTTTCTCATCTTGATTAGCATTTTTGCTTGCTTTTTTGATATTTAGACAAAAAGTCTTAAAAAGTTTTTATTTTAAATAGCTTCTTTTTTTTTTTATATAAAAGCCTAAAAAAGTTTATATATGTATATATATATACATGAAGCGTATTTATATATAAAAAAGCTTAGCTGCTATTAAAATCTTATTGATGATGTCATACTAAAATAGCCATACACTGAAGGTCTGGTACTTTATTTAGTACAAGGATTGTAGATTTGCTTAGGCATTATCTAGATAAAAGCGTAACACTTTTTTCTAATTTTTTCATTTTTATTATTTTAGAATCAGTATAGCTGTTATGATATTTGTTAACTATGGTGGAGGTGGCTATTACTTCTTCAGTCATTCATCATGGAATGGTATCTCACAAATTATGGTGCATTTTTTTAAAGTTATATAGTGTCAAGAACTTATTTTATTTTCTGTTCATTAATTTTTAACTTTAGGGCTCACTGTAGCAGACTTGTTATTTCCTTGGTTTATTTTTATTATGGGTTCATCTATCTATATTTCAATGCACTCTTTACAAAAGAAGTTATCTAAAAGAAAAATGACAGTTAAAATTATTTATCGTTCATTCAAGCTTTTACTTCTTGGATTATTTCTTAATAATGGTAATTTTTTGTAATTTTATGTACATATTTTTATTTTTCTGTGTTTGTCTATGTAATCGTTTGCATGTATGAATATTTGTGAATTTTACTAGAAATTTTTATTTGCTTGGAGTATGAGCAAAAGTCTTTTTGAAAATTTTTCACTTTTTAGTTAATACTGGTACTTTTATCATGTTTTTAAACTTCTTTAAAGGATTTGATTTAGCCAATTGGAGATTGCCAGGTGTTCTCCAGCGATTTGCTATTTCTTATTTTGTTGTTGCATTAGTTTTTTTATGGTTCGATTCCCCTAAAGAAGAATCAGAGGTATAAAATACTTTCCTTAATTGTATCATCTTAGTAATATTATTTAGTTAATTTTTAAAAAACACATTTAGATTTAATAATTTTTTATTTTAGACTGGTTTTTGGAAAAGTATGTTTCGTGATGTTTGGTTTCCTTTTCAACATTTTGTTATGCTTTTATTGCTAACTATTTATTTGCTAATTATATATCTTTTAAATGTGCCTGGTTGCCCAAAGTAAGTTTTATAATTTTTTATTTTTTTTAGTTTTATTTTATTCTTTTAATGGTGATTGTTTATGTTTTATGGTGATATTTGTTTAATTGTTACTTATAGTTATTTTTATTGTGTTCAAATGTTTAAATGTTTTTTATATATAAATTTGTTTGCATAACAAATCATTTTTATTATGCAATGTTTTTTTTTTTTTCCTTACTGTTATTATTATTATTATTATTATTATATTTAGTAACATAATTTGTTACAGAATATATTATTGAATATTTCATAAAGTTTACAATAGAAATATTTACTATAGAGGTTATTTTGGACCAGGCGGTGATGGTGATCATGGTGCTTACGAGAATTGCACTGGAGGAGCATCAGGTTATGTGGATAGAACTGTATTTGGTTTAAATCATATATATAGAAACCCAACTTGTAAGGTTAGATTAACTTTTTTTTTTTAATTATTTCTTGTTAGTTTATAGTTGCTTATAATCAGTTTATATTACCTTCAATAACAGTTTATACTCCTTATATATGTATGTATGTATATTAGGGTGACAAATAAATTTATTGAAAAAAATTTTTTTTTTTTTTTATGCTCTCAACCTTTTATTTGGTTCCATTTAATGAAAAAATGATACTGGGAAATTTTGGACACAATTTGTTAAGGTTTAGGGGTTGCTCAATCCAATATTTTATTTTTACAAAGCTGCTCGAACCCACATTTTTCATATTTTATCATTTATCTTTTCTATTTTACTAATTAAGTTGACAATGCTATCAATATTTTATTATTTGTTAATCTAATGAGTCATGCATAATACACATTGTTTTTTTTAGAAAATTAAAAAGTAAAAATAAAATAAGTTGGCTGGCATTTAAAACACCCATTGTAATATTTCATCATCCAGTTAAGTTACTGCATCAGTATTGCACTACTGCTAAAACTATTTCATTATCCTGTAAATACAAAATACATTTTTAAACACATTATTAGAGAGATATTTTCAAAATTGGTTTATTGTAAATTGAGACAAGAAGTCAAAATGAACTATGGTGTATTGGTCAAGCTACATCTGTGATCACAGGGCACAAGTTGCCATCTAAAAGACAAGTTTTAAAATCTTATTTTTTCTTCAAAAATAACTACAATGTAAAAGAAAGCGCAGGCCTTGTGACAGATCAGGTTCTAGACTTTTGGCAAAGAGCTAGAATTCCAACAAAACAACGTTATCATGTTATAACGCATGTTGAAAAACTTGTTGAGAAATACAGAAAGCTGAAAAAGAATAAAGGTAGAAAAACAAAAACTCAGCAAAGAAATGTGGAATTTTTTTCTCAAGAAATTGAAGAACTATTTGATATTGCTCATGAAGATGCTTTAAAATTAATGACAATAGAAGAAGACAAGAACTTTCTTACACTACAAAGAGAAGAAAGAAAAGGCTATATGAGTTCAGTTGATTGTGAATTATTCAAACAAGAACAGCATATTTTAAACAGAAAAAAAGCAAATGAAGAAAGAAAAACAAAAGAGTTAAAAAGAAAAAAAGAAGGAATGTGTTCAACAGTCACAGACCTAGTTTTGACAGAATCAGACTCCTCTCAGGGTACAGATAATGAAGTAGATGACTTTATTCCATCATCAGCAAAGAAACTGAAAAAGAGTGAAAAAACAGAAAAAAAGAAAGTGATTACTCCAGCATTTTGTTCAGCTCTTGATCGTTTGAAAATTCCCAATCGTTCTGGTTCCTAGGTTTTGTCTACAGTTTGTCAAGGGTTAGGTGCCAATATTGAATATTTATCTACATCATGTGAATCTCTTCGATGTGCACGTATTGAAAATCGTAAAGAAGTTGCAAAAAGAATTATTTTAGAGTTCAAACCACAGATTCCATTAACTGTACATTGGGATGGAAAATTGTTATCCGATTTGACAAGCAGAAATGAAGTGGATCGACTGCCCATATTAGTGATAGGATATGATGTAGAAAAACTGTTGTCAGTCCCAAAACTGGATAGAGGCACTGGTGAATGAGTTATGCAACAGAACAACCTTTAAAAGATTGGAACATTTCATATGACAGAATTGTGGCGCTCTGTTTTGATACTACTTCAAGCAACACAGGTATACATTCAGGTGCTTGTACCTTGCTGGAAAAATTAATTGGAAAGTCTTTATTATACACAGCCTGTCGACACCATATTCATGAAGTGATTTTATCCCATGTTTACAAAACTTGTTTTGGAACATTTTCTGGTCCAGAGGTTAAGTTGTTTCAACGATTTCGTGATCAGTGGAGTAAACTTAATTCTAAATCATGGCTCTTAACTGATGCAGATCTCAAAGTATATGGCTCACTTGTACCATCAGCTATAGAACTTGCTGTAATTATGATGCAAGGATCAAAACAACCTCGCAACGATTACAATGAGTTTTTGCAACTAGCAATAATTTTTTTAGGAAAAACTCCTCCAGACCAAAAGGGAATAACTTTTCGTTCTCCTGGTGCTATGCACCAAGCATGATGGATGGCAAAAGCACTGTACTCTATTAAAATCTACTTGTTTCGACATCAATTTTATTTAACAAAAAATGAAGAGAAAAATCTTCTACGATTTTCGATTTTTTCAATATTGATTTACATGGAACATTGGTTTCGGGCTCCCATTTCTTCATCTGCTCCTCACAATGACCTGACACTGATTAGGAAATTGAATAAATTCAAAATATTTGACAAAAAAGTAGCTGAATCTGCCATAAAAGCCATTGCAGGACATTTATGGTATTTAACTAAAGACCTTGTGAGTCTCTCTTTTTTCAGTAATGATGTTGATAACCAAACTAAAGAAAAAATATTGATTGAGCTTGAAAAGCCAGCCAATAAAACCCAGATAAAAAGGGTTGAAGGTAAAGGATTAATGGATAAAATTGTAAGCATGAACTTAGATGACTTTGTAACAAATAGATCAAAATATCTATTTGAATTGCTTGGAATAAATTGGGCATTTATGAAGGAACATTGCCCAGGCAATTGGAGTACAATAATGGAATACCAGGATGCACATAAAATTGTTAATTCTATGAAAGTTGTGAATGACACAGCTGAACAAGCAGTGAAACTGGTTTCAGATTACACAAAAATCTTGACAAAAGATGAAACTCAATTGCAATATATTTTACAAATTGTGGAAGAACATCGACGTCAAATTCCAGATATGCGAAAGTCTACAATTGTTAACGCATTAATAAAAACAGGTGAACAACCTGAATCAAACATTGATTAAAATCATATAAATAACACTAAACTTGAATAAAATAATTAAAATTTTGTAGTAATAAAAAAAATAAAAAAGTATATTCATTTTTACTTTACGTTGACCCTTAAATCTGATAATATCAAGCTCATTGAGCAACCTCTAGATATGAAAATATTCTAATAATATTTTGCACAGTATATTTTTTTAGTTAAAAGGAACACAATAAAGGGTTGAGAGTTCAATTTCGAGCACTTTGATTTTTTTTTGTCGCCCTAATGTATATATATGTATATATATATATATATATATATATATATATATATATATATATATATATATATATATATATATATATATATATATATATATATATATATATATATATATATATATATATATATATATATATATATATATATGTATATACATATATATATATATATAAATATATATATATATATGTATATATATATATGTATATATATATATATATGATATCAATTATATTCTCTATAATATTAGTTTATATTCTTCTTAAATTATAAAATAAATTATATATGCGATTTTCCCATGCTTTAACGCGGTTTGTGAAGAACATATCTCTTCTGTCAAAGTTCTTCAATAATGATTTAATTAGTTTTGAATTGGTGCCAGGAAGGTTATACTCAAAGAGTGTTTCTGTGTAGACTTAAGGCACAACAGACTCAATTTTCTTGACACTGTGCACAATCTTATATTGCTAAATCGAGTCACTGTTAATTTTTCTGTCTTTGAGTTTTGTTAAGCCTAGAATAATAAGCCTTTCCTCATATGACTTTTGTTTGATATCTATGATCACTTTTGTCCCACATTACTAAATGCTTTTGAAATCTTTGATGTCGTCCTACAAATGTAGAAACCATGCTTTGATGGTGAATTTGAGGTGTTGTTTAATGTTTGTTGGGTAGAGCATTTTCCATAGTGTGAAACCTGCTTCAGAAGAATTTCTTAATCTGACCTAGTGCCTGGTTTGTTCTTGTAGCTTCTGCTTCAAACTTGATGCTTCAACTTAATTCTTGACTTTCCATTTCTTTTCTTTTCTTTTTTTTTAATATTAAATAATTAAATTTAATATTACATTTTTAAAAATGTTTGATATTAACAAGTTTCTTCCTTTTCTCGACATTTGCATAAATGAATTAAAATATGTTAAATTTTTGAATTTTTAAATGATTATTTGTTAAATTTCTAATTGCGGCTTTGCAACTACAAATGATTTTTTATTTAAAAAAAATTTGCAAGTAACAAATAAAAAAATTACTTTAATTTATTTACTTTATTTATTAAAAGTTTTTAATTTTATTAATGATTTTGTTGTGAAAGCTAAAATTATTTTTCCAAACATCATTTATTAAAATTATATTACTGTATATATCGTTTATTAAAAAAAAATAATCGCTGCGATTTAACTTGCAGTAAAAAAAACTGCACAAAACTTAGGTTTTGTGCAAATTTTTTATGCAGTTGTTTATTTAAAATTTAATTTTTTACAAAAAAAAAAAATGTTTAGTAAGGAAAACTGAAAAAAACAATTGCAATAAAAAAGAGCTAATTTTTTTTTAAGAAAAAATAAAATTGAAATATTGAACAATATTTTGTAATATTTTTAAATAAATTTGACAGTTAAGTTAAACAAGTATTACCTTTAATTTTAATAAACTTAAATATATTTTTTTAAATCAAAATTAAATTATATATTTTTTTTATCAGAATAAAATTATATATTTTTATTAAATTAGTTTTAAAATTAAATCACATATTTTTTATCAGAATTATATTATATTACTATGATCTTTGCTTAAAGCTTAAAGTATTAGCGTTTTTCAAGCAAAAAAATCATTACAATAAAATAAAAACAAAATAAAAATAAATTTTTAATTTTATTTGAGTTTTTTTCATTAGTAAATAGCACTTAAATTTAACATAATTGTCATTCAAATTTTTTAACAAATGTTTTTACATGATTGTCATTCAAAAGTAAATGTGTTTTTTTTTTAAATTAATGATTTTTTTTATCTTATTATTTAAAAAATGATAAAAAGTCGCTTAACCAAAATCGCTTACTGCTTATGTAAAACACTCAAGGCGTACTAATCACTCTACGCGTAACATTTTAAAACAAGGCCTGCCATAGGCTTTTAATTTGGGCTGAAATCTTTTGTGCAGCACTTTGTCAAAGACTTTTACAAAATCAGTATATATCACCTCTATGGCATAGCCACAATGTAATGCAGTCATCAGAATGTTGTATGTTTCAGTAGATTAAAACTTGCACTGCATGACTTGTTAATACAATATGGTAAGATGAAAACATTAAAATACATCTCGCTACCTTTTTTTCCCACTTTGAGCAATATATATATGTATGTGTATATATATATATATATATATATATATATATATCTATATATATATATATATATAGAGACACACACACATATATATATATATATATATATATATATATATATATATATATATATATATAAATATATATACATATATATATATATATATTTATATATATATATACATATATATATATATATATATTTAAATGTGTATATGTATATATATATATATATGTACATATAAATTAGGGTCATTCAGGTTGTAATAGAAAAAAAAAAGTTCACAAAAAGCATTCTCCTCAAGGTTGCCTGTGTTCCTTTATCACCTAGGATTATGTGTACCAAAAATTAGACTAAAAGAAGCAATTTTAGGGGTTGCCATGTTTTATAAGATGAATTAACCATTGGTAAAATTGTGTGATTCTCTCAAATTTTGCAAATTTGTTTTTATATATATATATATATATATATATGTATATATATATATATATATATATATATATATATATATATATATATAACAATATATTTTGAATGGAAATTAATATGGCAACCACTTGATCTTTTGCTGTGGTGTGGCTTGTTGGTAAACCTACACAAACTCTGTCGACTGCCAGACTTCCTTCAAGAGGGGATGTTCTTCGGAGGTTGCTCTTCCATCGTATAGAAGAGAAACAAGAAGTGAAAAAATTATTCAGACAACAATTGAAGCAGTTCTTGTTATATGGGTGAGAGGAAGAATTCCAACTCAAAGAATTGACAATGCACAAAGAAAGTTAAAAAAACTTTATGAAGAATATCTGTTGCTGAAAAAACATCGATGATCAAAATTGGACAGCTGTCAAATGAAAGAAGGACTTTTCCATGCTGACCTTAAAGAACTTTTTGATATATCAACCAAAAATGCATCAGATGTTATGAAAAACGATGAAGATAAAGTATTTTTACATCAGCAGCAAGAAGAAACATTAAGTTGTAACATGGCAGGAATTGATTGGAATTTAACAGCTTGGGAGGCACGGAAACAAGTCCGAGAAACTAAAATGGAATTGAGGCGTCAAAGCAGTAAAGCAGAACTGATGGAAAAAACAGAACTCATTTCTTCTTCATCAGCAGTTGACATTGTGAGTGAAAGTAGCTCAAGTTCCTCGGATGATGATGAATATCAGACTCCTTCCGCTTCCAGCACACTGAGCACAGGTGGTTCAACAAAAAAGAAGATGAAAGTTCTAAAAAATAATGTTGTATCATCTCTTGATCGTGTTAATATTTCTGATTGCCGTGCACTCTTCGTGGTTGGAACAGTTGCTCAGGCTCTTGGTCACAATCATTGTCAAACAGCAAAATCCGCAGAGAAAGGCTATCTGTTTGTGAAGCGCTGACTACAGCTGACAAGGTTGATTTCTCTCCTGATGATCCACTTCTTCTGCATTGGGAAGGAAAGCTCTTACCTGATATCACTGGTGGTCAAAAAAATGTGGATAGAATTGCCATTCTTGTGACTGGTGGTGGGGTGGAAAAATTGCTGGGCGTTCTAAAGACTGATAGAGGTATAGATGAGCAACAGGCTGATGCTTGCATGAAGGCTCTTAAAGATTGGAAATTGGAAGAACTTGTTCAGGGACTGGTTTTTGACTCTACTTTATCCAACACTGGGTTTAACATTGGTGCCTGCAGAATAATAGAGCAGAATCTTGACCGTAATCTTATATAGATAGCATGCAGACACCATGTCTTTGAAGTCATGCTTTCCACCATTTTTATGACTGCATTTGGAAGCAGTGGAGGACATGAAGTTAGAATTTTTAACCGTTTCCAGAAGCAATGACCAGCAATCAACAAGGAGGTGTTCACTATAGGGAATGAAGAATTGTATAGCTGTGATTTTTTTCTCATATCCGTGAAGAAATGGTAGTGTATTATGGTAAGGCAATTAAAGGTCAACAACCCAGGGATGATTACTTAGAACTCTTGAATTTGTGCCTTATTTTTCTTGGAGGATCAACTGCAACATCGAAGTTGAATGTAAAGTTTCGGGCACCAGGTGCAACACATAATGCACGTTGGATGGCAAAAGCTATATATTGTATAAAGATATATTTGTTTCAGGATCAATTTATTTTTACTGCAAAGGATAAGAAAGGAATAACAGACATAAGTCTTTTTGTGGCATTTATAACAGACAGTTTTGGAATGAAGCTCCGTTAGCTGAACGAGCACCATTAAATGATGCCAAGCTTCTTCAACGAATTCAAGAATATCCAAATCGTACCATTGCAATTAATGCAGCGAAAGCTTTTCATCGCCATCTGTGGTATTTTTCTGAACATCTAATAGGATTGGCTTTCTTTGATTCCCATATCGACAACAACACCAAGAGAGACATGGCAAACAACCTGAAGCAATAGCCAAAACAGAAATCTCTCAAAAGACTTGATGCTGCCACATTCAATTGTCACAGTACATTGTCTTCCTTCGTTACACAATGCACTGCAGAACTTTTCAATCTAATTTTGAAGAATGGCAAAGAAAAAGCTGAATCATCTTTAATGAAAGAATCTTGAGAGTGGGAAATGGATTCAACATATCTTGAAATGAAGCACAAGGTTCGTCAAATGAAGGTAGTCAACGATTGTGAGGAACAAGGCATAGCACTTATAACATCCTTCAACGAAAGCGTTACAAAAAATGAAAACCAAAAGCAGTTTCTTCTTCGATTGGTTGATCTTCACCAGAAGGAATTTCCAGTTGCATCAAAGTCTACCCTAATGAAGATGACTGTTGAATGATGAAAATGATTGATCTATTATTGCCTAGTGTAATTACATAGTAGTACAGTACTATATTATTGTTTGTTTAACATTAAACATCCACAATCAACCACATAATAATAAGTAATTGATAATAAATAATAGAAAAAATAAATTTTTTTTACTTTTTTAACCTCATTCCAAAATGTGACAAAACATGGCAACCCCTAAATATCATCCGATTTGATTCAAATTTTGGAAAATAATTACTATTGTCATATAGAACAAGGGCAAACTTGAGGACAACTAAAGTTTTGAACCTAAAAATTTTGCATCACCCTAATATATATATGTATATATATGTTTTATAATACTATGCTATTGCTTTACTGTGTGATTGTAAATAGTATCTAATAAGCAACAACAAAATTGGTTGTAAATAGTATATGATAAACATAAAAAAAAGGATATATTATTAATAAACAATAATAATATATAAAAATAATAAGCATAAATACAATAAAATTTAAATGTGGAGAAAAATGAAAATTTAATTAATTAGAAAACACATTTTGCTTTATCTCATTAAGTTGAGTACACTTTGCAAATATTGAATATATTCAAGGAAATGATGATGCTTATATTGAAGACACTCCTGCAGATAAAGTTGTATTTTCTACATGAATACGATCTCAGTGGTTTTATTTGATATACTGGACTCACAAATCTAATGTTAAGTTGTTCACCTTTAGACTCAAGCAAAATAATTTTTAGGACAAAAGTATCCAGAGAACTACTAATTTTATTTAATGAGAAAATTATTATGGCTACAAACTGCAGTACAAAATATGGGTACAAAGTATGGGTACAAAATGCGGTAGTGGTTTAGTGGTAGAGCGCTTGCTTCATAAGCGAGAGGTTCCGAGTTCGATCCCCACCATGTCTCTGGTAGTACCACGCTCAACTTGTTTCTCCGCGCAGCGGCCTTGTTCGTCAAGGTTCGTGTTTCGGAGTTATAGAGTTGAGAGAGAGTTATAACCACAATTAAGTAGCCTCCTCATCTGTAGTGGCCTTTTGGGCCTTGGGGAGGTGAAATAACAACAACAAAAAAAAAAACAAAAAAAAAACTACTAATATGAGAGAGTTTTGGCGCAATAGACAAAAACTTGAAAAGTTTGTTGAAAAAATAGGAAAAACCTGGGTTTTTTTACTTTATCTATGTAACTCACTTAAAAAATATTTTTAGAATAAGTCATTGAAGTTTTATTGTGTATTTAATTTGATGTAAGTTTAAAAATAAACTATGTGTGTTTTCCAAAAAGGAAAAAGATAATAAAATAAAAATAAAACAGCTCATACCTGTAAGCAATGCAGAATGTGAAATAGGCTTTTCAATCATACATATCATTTGATGCACTGTTTAGATTTTGTAAATAGTGTGCCGGGTTTACATAATTTTTTTCACTATTGGAAAGACAATTTAACCTGCTAAAAATAGGTTAAGAAAAAAGTTTATTTTTCAATTTGTTTGAGATGATATTATCTGATGTTTACTAAGCTGTTCAACCTGACCCAATTAGTTAAGTGGTGCAAATGTAAAAGGAAAGTTGAGGGTCTTCCAGTACTTATGCAAGTTTGGGGAGGGGACTACCCAAAAGTGTACGCATGTATACAAGGGGGAAGTGTTAAACACAATGAATATATTTGATCTCTTGTTATCTATCTATCCTTAAACTTGATTTCTTTTTTACAAATTTAAAAAATAACTATTTTATGTTATATAACATAGGTATGTTAAATTAACTAAAAAAATTTTTGTTCTTAAAAATGTTCTTAAAATTTTATGGATTGGGGAGAAGACTGGTTTTGTCATAAATAATCTGTACATACGCAAAGAGGGGGAGAGGGGGTATTTGAAAGTGGAGGAAGGATTTAGGATCTCTTTTCCCCCTACAAGGGGGAAGGAGGTCCTAAATCAGTGGTTTTATTGTGTATGTACTTTATGGATGCCCTTTTGAGCAATCAACAGATAAATTAATATGTATGGTATGCAGGCCTTGTTTTTAAGAGTAAAATGGCGCACCATTTACGTACCCATCAAACCATTTAAGATAAACTCTTCTTATTTAGTGTTTGTGAATTTTAGAGAGTTGATTACAATGAATGTTTTCAATTTGATCAGTTATTTCAAATTTGACATATTAAAGCCTGATAATATCAAGTTTTTATTTTTATCAGTAGATAAATATAAAAACTCAGAGTAATCATAAAAAAATCCATAATTTTAAAGAAAGCGTAAATTTCAACTCTGAAAAATTTGTTCAAAATGATTTTTAATCTTTTTAAATATACTTGTTTTTGTATTAGTACTTGTATAAAGATTTCACTAAGAAATCTTTATATACACATAGAAAACAAAAAAAGTGAAAAAAATTGCAACTAGCAAAAAAAATAACAAAATAAATACTAAATTTGTAAAAACGAAACTTAAATTTTACAAAGACATTTAAGCGCACAAACATTGTTAAAAGTTTACCAATTATGAAGTAACATAAACTAATTAAGATGCTAGTGCCAATAAATAAAGCATTATTTCATCAAGTAATTTGAACTTTTGATTGAATCCTTTATTTTTATTTAAATCAAAATACATATGTTCATTGAATATATACAAATATGAACTCGTGCTTTTTACAATTCTTTTTGATTGCTGGACCTCTTCTTTTGAAAACTTTTCACATACTTAAAAATAGTGCAATATAAATAATTGCTTGTAAGAGCAATAGTTGCTTGTAAGAGCAAGTCTTGAATTATAAATTCTAATTTTATAGACAATAAAAGAATCTTGAAAATTAATATACTCCATAATTCTAAACTTCTGAAATATATCCACATCACTAATGCTACACTGATATAAAATCTGATACATGCTTATGCTTTTTTTGCAGATAACTATGAAGACTTTGTTTCAACCCTCATACTCCTTGAGCTGAAATATGAAAGTTGATAATTTGCTTGTCCAACAAAGTCATAAAAGTAGAAAATTGAGATTCATCAAAGCAATTAAATCATATTTTTCATGTTTATATAATAAAGGACTATGAATAATACAGAAAATCAACAATAAAATCATTTCCAGTGTTAAAATCAACAATACTGCATTCTGTATTTATATCAGAACTAATATGTTAATGTTATTTTCATTTTTTACGACAAGAAAGTTTACAAGATGTACACTTTTTGTTTACCTATATAATTTCGTAAATTTTATTTTTCTTTTATCATTTTTTCCAAGTTTGTCATTGAATATTTAGTTATTCCTAATTTTTTTAAATTACACTAAGCTGGCAAATGTTCACGGTAGCAAAAATCTGATGAAAATAAATCCTAATAACATTGTTTTATTGCACTTTTTTATACACATTTACTTCTGAATTGGTATTCTTTGCATTTTGTATTGTTTGTCCGCAGTTCAATCCCAGAAATCTTTGCAAAAAGTTTATTAAATCTATTTTTAGAACTGCAACGGTACCCTACTTACGTAAGTAAAAACAAAGAAATTTTTATTTTTATTCATGTAACTTTTCCATTAAAAAAAAATGTTCAGCAAAAGAAAAAATATATATGACACATAAAAAAAAAATCATTGAAAAAAAAAAAAAAAAATTCTTTTATTTATCATCTTCCAAGCGCAAGAATATTTATTTAGAAAATTTCTCATAACAAACAATAACAAAAATAATTACTAAATTAAAAAAAACTATATAAATATGAGCTAAAAAAATAGTACACATAAAATTTTATTTTATATTAGCGCCACTTGATATTTTAATTGTTTTGTTTTTCTTTGTTTTGTTATAATGATTAATTTCGAAATCATCCAAAAACATTATCACAAACTTTAAATGACATCTTATAAAGAGTTTATTTTTTTATAATTAATTTTTCTTTAAAAAATTAAAAAACTTTTTTCTATGGATGTAACTCTATTATTAATTTTTAAAACAATATTTTTAGATACCCTTGTTATCAAGATTTTTTAAACTACCTTGATATATTGTATTGATAAATTAATAACATAGTTATATCTATATAAAAAGTTTTTTATTTAATTAGTTATTACAAGTATTTACGCTTGAAGAAATATAGCTTTTGCAATGTCTTTGTTAATATTTATAAGTTTTATTTTGCAAAAGACAATAGTTTAGAAAAATAATATTTTATAATTGTTACATCAGCTTGATTTAATTAGAAGATTGTGCAATATCAAAAAAGTAAAAACAGAAATTTTTTTATAATTTAGTGTCACGATAATTTATTTTATTGTGGTAGTTTAAAAAAGTTAATGTTTGAAAATGAAAAAAAAAAAGTAAAGATAATTTAATGACATCAAATGCACACAAGCTAATGTGGTAAGCCATTTTTATTTAAAAAAAGGCCTGATATGGAACTTAAATAAATTATCAGTAAAACAATTGTTAATAGTAAAATATAAAGATATTGTTTTATACTTATATCTTCAAATTTGAAGTTCAATTTAAAAATTACTAACTTTAAAAGTATATAAATAATGTATCGCTAAATCCTTTTATTATTAAAGTTGTTTCTTTGTGTTCGATAGTTCAGTTTTATTTGTTTATTTTCAAACCTGCTAAACTTACCCCTACTAGACAAGATGTCACATCACATAATATATATATATATATATATATATATATATATATATATATATATATATATATATATATATATATATATATATATATATATATATATATATATATATATATATATATATATATATATAAATTAGTAGAAAATCACTTAACAAAAATTTTTCATTTTACACTGTATTCCTGTAATTTAATTTTATACCAAAAATTAAATTACAGGAAGTCATAATTGTCTTAACTTCTGTAAGTTTTCACACATTTGTGGAGTATGCTGACATTATTATAAAAATAAATCTTTAGAGTTGATTACTTCTGCTTTTTAAATAAAATATTTTTAAAAGGAGGGGGGAGGCTTTAATGTAATTATGTGTATAATGTAATGTGTGTGTATGTATGTGTCTAAACATAAAAAAATTTCAAATTATAGAAAAATTATTTCACAGGAAGTTGGGAATGGTTATAATTAATTATGTAATAACTGTAGTATTTTACAACCAGGAAGTTGCATCAACTACATTAGATAATTAAAAAATCATGAAAAGAATTTTTTAGAATTAGGATAAATTTTGGACTGGTCATTTGTTTTTATAATTTTTTAAAAGGAACTTATTTTCATGTCTGCATTTAGTTATTCAGATTTATTATTCAATAAATTTTCTTGATCTAAATGAGTAATAATTTCAAATTTTTCTTGTAAACATAGTATACATTTTTTGGAAATGTTATTATAGGCAGGCACAGTTTTTAAGATAGACCAGTTTAATTTAAAATTAATATTTTTTTCTTTTAGTTGCCAAATATATTTAGACAGCATAGTCTCTTTTGAGTATTTTTTATGTTTAAAAGATTGTTTGTGGTTGGCATAATGTTTTTTCCATTTGCTCTCGGTTAAGCCAATATATTGTTTATCAGGGTTGTTTTGCGAGGAAACAATGCATTTGTAAATAATATTTTTTGATAAGCATTTGCCATTCCTAGGGCAGTCAAGTTTTTGCTTGACGTTACAGTTTTAGTATTTTTTTCTTTGAGAAATTCATTTCTATTAATCATTGCAAAATTATGGCCTTTTATAATTCTTTCAATACTTTTTGTACAGCTATAGCTTACCTATAATAGTGTTTCTGTTAAAAATTTTGTGCAATTTATTAGAGGGAGGAAAATGTTAGTCAACTAATTTTAAAAACACTTTTACTTTTTTATGTTTGTTGAAACATTTTTGTTCTACGGAGGGTTGAACCAAATTATATTTCTATTTCTGTTTCGCTTTTTTGCAATTTTTGTTTCAAATTTTAGCTCGAAATTTTTAAATCCGCTTTTTTTAAGAGCATCTTCATACACGCGTTAGGAAGAGTTAAAAATATTTTTATTAGAAGAGTTTTAATTTAGTCTATTGTTAATTGAAATAGGAATTTGTTTTAAGATTTGATGGGGATGATTCGAATTTATATTAATATATGATAATTCTTCATTAGGTTTTTTAAAAGGCCTATAAAAATTCTCCGAGAGGTTAAATGTGACATCAAGGAAATTTACAATTTTTAAATTAATGTTTATTTCAATTTGGAAGCCAATGTTTTTAAAAATTTCTATATTTTTTCTGACTTTGTCAAGTTGAGGCCCTGATTTTTTTTGAATTATTATTAAGCCATCATCGCGGTACAGGCCAAATTGATTAAGATAAACTATTTTAGCTATGGAATTTAAAATATATAAGCCTACAAATATATATATATATATATATATATATATATATATATATATATATATATATATATATATATATATATATATATATATATATATATATATATATATATATACATATATACATATATAAATGAGGTCAGCAAATTATTGCTGACATCATTTTTCCTAATTCCGATTGTTGTATATGTATGTATGTATGTATGTATGTATGTATGTATATATGTGTGTGTGTGTATATATATATTTATTATTATTGTTATTATTATTATTATTATTATTATTATTATTATTATTAATATTTGTAATATATACAAAATTAATATGTTAAATTATTTTACCTCAGTTACAAAATTATAACCCTTATATCATTTAATTTTGTAGTATGTCAATAATGAACAAAACAATTGAATTATGTGAACAGAATAAAAATGAAAATAATCACAATAATACAAATGCTTTTTTATTATTTAAATGATTTGAAGTTATGCCAAATGTAAATCAGTGAATAGCAAAAATAGCCTAAAGTTTGCTGAGATTTTTTCTTCCTTAATTTTTTTGAGAGTTGAAAAAATTTTTTTGTTTTGTTTGTGACTACCTTTACTCAAACATGTTTTTACTCAAGTTTTTACTTACACAAAGACTAGGGTCTTTGTGTAAGTAAAAACTTGAGTAAAAATATGTTAGTTTTTTATGCACAAGAAGTTGGGTAAGGTTTGTGAATATAACATTGCGAATATAACTTTGATTATCTTTAAATTTAAGTAAAATTTATGCAAAGTTTATGCAAATTTTTGACTTACAAAAGTATTGTGAATAAGCACCCTGTTTTAAATTTTTTTTTTTTTAATGCATTTAAGTTTATAGTGATATAAAAAAAAAACATGTTCTCCTATTTTCAAACTGTAAGGTATAACAGCCTATATATAAAATCAAGATAAAAAATCAGGAAATAAAACATCTTTAAAAAAAAAATAATATCTGCATTCTTTCGTACTATATATAACGCATTATTAAATACGTTTTTAAATATTCTGTATTATAGAGACTACTTAATATAAATATTTTACTTAATAAATGTTACTTAAGTAAATATGTTACAAATAATGTTTTCATAGTTTTTATTTTATTTTAGTTTGATTATAGATTTTATTTTTTGTAGCGCTTGTATAACTGCATTACATATGACCCTGAAGGGTTGCTGGGCACAATACCATCAATTTTGTTGACTTATTTAGGGCTGCAGGTAATTTTTTTAACTGTTGTGTATGGTAAAACTATTTTTTTGTTTTAACTGTGTTTACTGTGTCTTAATGATTCTTGGATATTTTTTTTTTTTGTATCTTTAGTGATTTTACTTTTTCTTTTGTGTTCTTGGTGTTTTTATTGTAACTTTACTGTAGTTATTTTTGTTGTTTCGAAAAAAAAAAAGAAAAGAAATTCTTTTTTAACTATAGGCTGCACGAACTTTGTTGTTTTACAAAAGCAAAAATGGGCATATCATTCGTTGGTTTATTTGGTCTCTTTTACTGGTATAGTAATAATATTTTATATTATAAAAATTGCCTGTGTAAGTTAACTTGGTATTGATTTTTAAGTGTTGATTTTTTATTAAAGTTTTTATATTGATAGTCAATTTTGATAAAATTGTTAAATGTTAATTTTAGTTACATACATACATACATCTCAGCTCTATAACTCCGAAACACGAACCTTGACGAGCGAGGCTGCTGCGCAGAGAAACAAGTTGAGCGCGGTACTACCAGGGACGTGGTGGGGATTGAACTCGGAACCTCTCGCTTATGAAGCGAGCGCTTTACTACTACACCACTACCGCATACGTACATACATACATACAAAGTATATATATAGAGAGATCAAAAGTTTGTCATTTTGGGTCTTAAATAAAGTGAAATTATATAAAAATTTCAAAAATATGGATTAATTTATAAAAAAAAATCAAGAAAAAAAGTTATAATCTAAAAATCTTGTTGAACTCCCTTTTTTTCAGGGTGTGCAACTCCTAAAAATATTTTTTATGCTAAAATTGTTTAAATCCAGTATTAGTTTATTATAAAGATTTAAGGGTTGGAGAACATTTATTTAAAAAAAGTTTTTTTTTAGAAACACCCTATTCACTATTCTTCATGTCATTTAAGCAACTTTGTTTTCACATTGTTCATAAAAACTTCCAAATAATTGTAGATTTGGCGGTCTCGCCTTGTGAAAAGTGTAAACCAGCCTACAGTTGGCAATGATTGTACCCCAGATCATAATTGCAGGACATTGCTTAACAGAAAGTGCAACATGTTAGGGATGAAAGTATGAGTTAGGTGGGCAGCATGCCTTTGGGCAACATGAGATGTTGCCACATTTTGACAGCTCAATCCTTGTGTTAAGGCAATCATGAATATTTCTTTAAAAAAAAGACTTTTAATTCAGCATGATAAAAGTCTTCAAGTGGAAGTAAAAAAAAAAAAGCCATTCACCAGTAGCATAGCAACAAAAAAAATCCCCCCTCCTCTCCTGCAAAATTTTAATCTTGAATCCTAAATTACTTTGCTGTTCCCCTCCCATCCTCCCTTGACAAAAAAATTGTAGATGGAAACAAAAACCTTATTCTAAAACACTATTTTAAATTTAATGATAAAAGCTAATATGCCAGTACTTGCTGCCACGCTCATGTAAGTCAGTTAATATGGGCAAAATATTAACACTTTTGGAAAAAAATGTTAAACAATTGGTATTTCTTATTTAGTTATTTTTTAAAAATTTCATTGACAGCCATTTATGAGTTTACAAATGTTTCTTTTTTAAATTAAAAGATAAAAACATTTAATTTACCTTGTGCTAAAAAAAATTAATTACAAAAGTTTTTTTTAACAATTTACTGCTCTCCTACTTGTCATTACAGTGCTTGTCAAAATTATCATATTCAATGACATTTCATTCACTAAGAAGAATAAAAATGACTGAATTTTTACAAGGTAGAAGTATGATCAATTGTTTTTATGAGGTAGAAGTATGATCAATCTTTTTTATAAGGTAGAAGTATGATCCATCGTTTTTATAAAATAACATATAGTATTTTTATATTGTTATTTTATTAAAACAATTGATTTTGTTATAGCATTAATATGTTTTCACGTATTTATTTAACTAAAAAGGAAAAAACTATTAAATAAATTAAAAAATAATAATATAAAAGTTAATTTAAAAATATGTTAGGAGAAAATAAAAATATTTTTTTTTAAATGTTTTTTTTTGTAAAACTAGTTTCAGAAGCATCCTAGAATGAAGAAAAAATAAAATAAAAGTCCAGAAGAAGTTTCAAAAACTATCATCAAAAAAATTTAACTTGTAAAAAAATTTTTTTTCATTTTAGGAAAGAACAAGCATATTTGTTTAGAAGAATTCTTTTCATAAATGATATTTCTTTTATTATAAAGTGTGAATTAACTTTCTAAACTATTAGTCTGTGCTAATTTCATTTGCTGAAGCTATTTAAGATGTCAAGAAAGTTTGTTCGTAGGGAGAAGGATAAATATTCTTTGTCACCATTATCAAAAAGCAATATAATATGGCGCCCCGCAATATGAAGAAACAGATCCAAACTGAGAAAAAATCAAAACTTGTACAGTTTTAGATTATTTTGTTGTTGTTGAGTCTAATTTTCTTCTTGTGTTTTTGTGTTTTTAGCTTTTTTAAAATTCCAACCCACCTGTTTGTTAAGAACCCCCCTCCCCCCTCTGTTTATTAGATTTTATAAATATTTCCAACCCTCCCATTTATTAAGAAATATTTCCGACCCTCTCATTTTTAAAAATGGCTGATGTGATACTGTGTTTTAAAAAGAATGACCCAACAGTTAAGACTACCCTCCAATTAGTGTTCTACCAGCCCTCTCTAAAGTTTTTGAAACTATTTTAAATGAACAAACCTTGATATTTATTGAGCCTAGATTCAATAAACTTTTGTGTGGTTTCCGAATAGGTTATGCTACTCAACATGCACTTTTTTTGTTACTTTTTAAGTGGCATAAATGTTTTAATAATGGAGGTGATGTTGGATCAATATTAATGGACCTCTCAAAAGCGTACGACTATATCACGCATAACTCACTAATTTCTAAATTAAACGCCTATGGTTTTTTGAAAGAAAGTCTTAATCTCTTGCTATCTTATGTTTGCGGCTGTAAACAGAGGGTAAAAGTAGGTTCTTCTGCCTCAAATTAGATGGATATATTATCTGGAGTGCCTCAAGGGTCAATCCTTGGACCCATTTTGTTCAATATCTTAACAAATGATTTATTTTTATTCATCCAAGATACGGAACTTTGTAATTTTGTAGATGATAATACTATTTATGCTTGTGATTAAATCTTTGAGAAAGTTATTTTTTGTTTGCAAAAAGAAGCAACCAATACCATCAATTGGTTTCAGTTAAACTCTATGGTTGCTAATCCAGATAAGTTCCAATTTCTTTTAGTTGGCTTAAAAAAACAAAAGAAATTATTGCTAAAAATAGGTAATATAAAGGTTTTTGCCTCAGATAAAGTAAAACTACTTGGTATAACAATTGATAAAGATCTAAAGTTTGAGGTACACATTAAACAGTTATGCAGTAAAGCTAAGGGTAAATGTTTTGCTCTTTCATGCATAAGAAATTTTTTATTCTGTGATAAATCTAATTTGCTGTTTAATGCTTTTGCTTTGGCTATTTTTTCTTATTATCCTCTAATTTGGATGTTTTGTTTAAAAAAAGATGACAAAATAATAAATAGAATTCATAATAAAGCTCTAAGTATAGTCTATAAAATTTCATTTGTCTCTGGATGAGTTATTAAATTTTGACAGTAGTCATTATTTATTTATTTTTTTATTTTAATTAAAACAATTGTAGGTTTTCATTATATATTTTTTTTATTGAAAAAATGTAATTTTTTAGGAAATTTATATATGGGTACTGCTATAAATTACTTTTAATGATAAAACTATCATGTAAAAATAAATTTAATTAGTTTTAATGTTAAAACTAATTTAATTTATTTTTTTCAAGTTGATTTTTATCACATAAAATCAACTTGAAATAAAGTTTTTAAATTAAATTGAAAAAAAAAAAAAATTCCAACTAGAGTATACCCTTTATGAAATCATAGTATATTTTTCAAACTATTTCAACACTTACACAAAAAAATATTAAGTATTTTTGTAAAAATATATATATTTAATCAGTCAGTGAGCCTAAAATATGATAAAAATAATTTTGTTATAATTGCTTTTTATATAATGATCATATTGCTTCAAGTCTGAGACTTCTATGTACAAAAATTATAGTAAAATTATTATTAAGGCTAATAGAAAATCTTATAAAGAGTTTGCATTTAATTTTTTACATTTGCAAAAATTGTTAGTCTGCTTGGACACTTTTTTTTTTTGTTAATTTTTTTTTTAAATATTACTTCTAACAAGGTTTCAAGCAACCACTATTAGAGTTAGAAGTTACTGGAAGAGAAAAGATGAAGTTTATAAAGCAAGATAATGATTAACAGACGACTTGAAAGATTACAAATTATATGAATTAAGGAAAAAGATGAAGGAAACGAATTACAAAGAACTGATGTTAGAGGGAAAAAACTAGACAAATAATATTTTTGGAGCACTTAGGAACAGTCACAGTAAAAGAATGAGACTTAATTGAATTACAAGTAACATGAGAATGAAATTTAGTAGATGGCACAAGAGATGCTAGCACTTTAGAGCAGTGCTCATTTTAGTATTTATAGAAAAGAGAAAGAGAAGCAACATTACAACGATGTGACAATTGTTAAAGGTTGGCTGCAAGAGCAGGTCCAATTATATTTATAATGCATTTTTGCATCTTGTCTAAAGAGAAAGGGCATCATTGGCATTTCAAGATCTGCTCCAGATATGGCAAAAGTATTCGATACAAGGACGGAGTTGAGATTTATAGAGATAAAGAATAGAATCCTGAGTAAGGAAGTGGCCAGCATGATAAAGAGATGCAACCTTAGCAGATATTTGGTATATGGTTTCCAAGAAAGATTGGAAGTAAGATTTAATCCTAGAAAGTAAAGTGTAGATGACTCATCAAGTACATTATCGTTCATAAATATAAAAAGATCTAGATTGTTGCGATAACAATTAGCTGAAAAAAAATTGGATTTTATCTGAGTTCTAATGAGACTAAATTCACCAGCCACTGAGACTAAATTCACTAGCCACTGAGAGCCCCATGCTGTAACAGAAGTAAGATACTTTTCAAGATTAATTGTCCCCTCTAAGCAATTAGAGAGTGTTGGTTTTTTACCATGACAAAAATAAATGGTAGTATTATTGAACAATACCACCTTGGATGTGAGAATTTATGGGAGATCATTGATGTAATTTAAAAAAGATATAGGGCCAAGGATAAAATGTTGAGGAACACCTGAAGTTGCAGGAAATGAAAAAGAGTGCTGTCCATCAATGACAACTTTTGCACTAGATTGGTAAGGAAAAATTTAATAATCTTAGAAATAATCTTACTTAATACATCGTAAGAAAAGAGCTTTTGGGGAAGACCAGCGTTCCAAACTTTATCAAACACTTTGAAAATGTTGAGAGCAATACCCTTAATCACTCCACATCAGGCCTTGTTTTACTGTTAAGCTGCAGGCAATTTATGTACGCATTAAGCAATTTTACAGAGTGATTTTTATTAACCGACTTATTATCATTTTTTAACTTTATTAACCTATTAACTTGTACTGCAAATGTTTATAATATCTTATTTTCTTAAATAAGAGATTATAAATCCTATAATAAAAATAATAACCATGGGTGGGTTATATTCTTAAGATGAGTTATATTCTTAAGCGATGGGAGGGTTAAATTCTTAACTGGTGGGTGGAGTTATATTCTTAAGAGAATGTCACCGTTAAATAAAGAGTCAAATTTAAAATTATTTTTAAAGAGTCGTTTAAAAATAAAAAAACAATGGTAAATATATTAATACAGTTAATGTAAATTTCATTTATGTGTACTAATATTAACTATGCAAGATAACTCTATAAGCAAATCATGAAGCACTGCTACAACAACCATCTATTCACTCAGCACGACTTTCTACCTAAGTGGGGCTGAGTGTCTAATCTACTGAAACATGCAACATTCTGATGAATGCATTACATCGTGGCTATGCCACGATGTAATGCATTCATCAGAATACATAAGCAGTAAGCAATTTTGGTTAAGCGCCTTTTTATCATTTTTAACTTAAATTATTCTATAAGCGGTTAGATGAAAGAAATTAATTTTTTAAAAAACCACATTTACTTTTGAATGACAATCATGTAAAAACATTTGTTACAAAATTTGAATGACAATTATGTTAAATTTAAGCGCTATTTACTAATGAAAAAAACTCAAATAAAATTAAAAACTACAAAAACTTAATCTCAATTAAGCTAATTATTTTTTCGAAATATTTAATAACAAAATTGTTCATAGTTAACAACAATTTTTTTTTGTGTATGAAGTTGTTAAACCAAACCTAAGAAAGAAACCATGAAAGAAATATATTTAATAAAAACTTTTATTTATTATCTCGCGAGCACAAGAATATTTATACAACTTTTGATTGCAACTAAAAAAAACTATTGTAATGATTGATTTTTTTGCTTGAAAGTTAATTCTGATAAAAAATGTATGGTTTAATTAAAAACTAATTTGATAAAATTATATAATTATATTCTGATAAAAATAATAGTAATAATTAAATTTGATCTAAAAAGTATAATTTAATTCTAATTAAAAAAAATATATTTGATTATTAAATATATATTTAAGTTAAAAACTTGAATGTATAAAAATCTATATTTAAGTTTTAAAAAAATAAAGTTAATTCTTGGGTTTAACTTAAATTGAACCCTTAAATGAAACTTATTTATAAAATTTTTTTTTTTTAAAAATAGCTCATTTTTATTGCAATTGTTTTTTCGGTTTTCCTTCCTAAACATTTCTTTATTTTTACTTAAAATTAAATTTTAAATAAACGTGTTCATTTAAATAAGGCTACATCAAAAATTTGCACAAAAGATAAGTTGAAACTTTATTATTACGCAAGTTAAAGCACAGTGATTATTTTTTAATAAATTATATATATAACAATATAATTTCAATAAATGGTCTTTGGTAAAATAATCTTTGCTTTCACAACTAAATCCCTAATAAAAGAATAAACTTATAATAAATAAAGTAAATAAATTAATGTAATTTTTTTAATTTGTTACTTGCTAATTTTTTTAAAATAATAATCATTTTTAGTTGCAATGCCACAATTAGAAATTTAAAAATGAGGGTACAGCTCTAAAACTCAGTTTTATGGTTCTGAGGCCGGCTGGTAGTCAGGTCTTCCGAACCCTGTGGTAGCTCTCAGAGAGGCTGATTCCATCAACAGCTGAAAAATATCTGAGTACTAACAGTGCCATGTTGCGCATGGATGGTGTCCCTGTTTGTTTTTTTGGTGTGCATTATCAAGGCCACATTTGGAGCCCTTTGTTACAGCTTAGGGTTTATTAATAGTAATAAGGCAATTGCTTGGGCTATTAGGCAGTATTCTGAGTACTATCTATGCTTTGAGTCATGTTCTTCAACAAATTTAAAAACAATAAAACACAAAAACCATCAACATCACCAAGTTCTCTAAACCTATCATTCACTAATATTTGTGGTCTTCGAAGTAAATTTTTTTCTGTTGAGTCTTATCTTTTGCAAAGTTCACCAGACTTACTTGCTCTTTGTGAGACTAATTTGAGCTCAGCTGTTTATCTTGTGATTTTAGTATTGATGGTTATCTTCCTTTAATTCATAAAGATTCCAATAGTAACATGCTTGGCCTGGGCATTTACATTCGTAAGAATTCACTCATTTGTTGGGAAACTAGGTTCGAATCCACAGAATATTCTTTTATGTGCTTTCGTTTAGTACCACTTCACTCGATTGTCTACTTCTTTTTAACTATATCGTTCTTCTTTATCTCAAGACTGCACTCTTTTTGATGTTATTTCTGATCAAATTGACCAAGCCCTCTCTCTTTATCCATCAGCCAATATTGTGTTGTTGGTGACTTTAATGCTCATCACACTGAATGGCTTGGCTCTCGTGTCAGTGATTCTGCAGGCGTTAAAGCCCACAACTTTTGCCTTTTTCAATCCCTAACTCAAATAGTCAACTTTCCAACTTGCTTTCCAGACAACCCAAATCATTTACCTTCTCTACTTGACTTATGTCTTGTTTCTGATTCTATTCAGTGCTCAGTCTCTCCACATTCACCCTTCGGTGCTTTTGATCACGGTAGAAATCTTTCATCTTCCTGCTGATAATTGTGCTTTTTACATAACTTCGTGGATTCAGGCTGGCATGGAATCTTTTATTCCCTCTCGACGATACCAGGTCAAGCCTCATTCTCCTCCATGGTTTTCCTCACACTGTGCTGTTACGATTGCCAATCAAAACCGTTACTTCTATATATATCAGCAAAACAATTCTCCAGAAAACAGACGTCTGTTATTACTTCTAGAAACAATTGTAAAAAAGTTTTGTCTTGAATCCTTCCTTTCCAATCGTAGTATGAATGTTGTGCTTGATGAACAGCACTCTTCTTTATATTCTGTAACACTCTCTGATTGCTTGGAGGGGGCATTTGAGCTTGAAATGGATCTCACTTCTGCTAAAGCACGGGGCTCACAGTGGCTGGTGAACTTTAATTCAGATAAACTCAATTTTTTTCAGCCAATTGTTATTGCAATAATTTAGATCTTCCTATATTTATTAGGGCATCCAATACCGGACCAAAAATGGAATACTGGTTTTTTGGTATTAGGTTAAGTGAAAACCGAAATACTACCGGTATTTCGGTTTTCACTTAACCTAATACCAAAAAAAATACCAGTATTTACAATTGCTAAAAAAAAAATTAAGTAAAACCCAAAGCAACAATTAAACGGTTCCAAAACTTTATTTTTTAAGTTAAAATAATATATATAATTAATTAATTTGAGACAAAAAACATAAAAAAGTTATTTATTATTAAAATAGGCCCGCAAAAAGCATAAATTATTTAAAGTTTCGTCATTGAAAGATGATCGAATTTTCGTACATAACATTCCCGATGAAGAGAAAGCCCGTCCAGCTTCTACGCTCATTGGGGGAATAGTTAAAATATAATTGAAGACCAACGTCAAGTTGGTACCACGTGTACTGTCTTCCTCAAATATAGAAAGTTCTTTTCGTACCATTTTAGTCAAATTGTTAATATTTCGCTTTGCTTTTGGTACTGTTTTCATTTTCATCTCATTATTTATGGCGATGTCTAGCTGCTCCTTTAATGTCAAGCTCAAAGGTTCGTCTTTGCACATTATGGTATATTCGTCGTCATCTGTTTCTGTAGGGAATGCTGTAGTTTCAGTTTGTACGGATGAGAGCCGCTGGATAAGATGCACAATTAAATTTACCAAAGCAGTTTTAGTTAGCCGATCAAATATGATATCTGAACCAAAATTATTTTGGGCTTGATCTCCTTTATGAAGATATTGTATGAGATAAGATAAATTTGTGCGCCTTTCTTTTATTCTTTTAATTAAGGAGGTCTTTATATTGTTACTTAATGGTCCTACGCCTAAATTTTGCAGCATAAATGCCAGGGTAGCATCAGCTGATAGTAGATTAGCGTCTCTCCGACATAAAGCCTCTACAGCCAAAGTCTCTGGTAACAATATAGAAACTGTTGATAATATTAATTCTAATTCAGATTCCGTAAAATTAATACTCAAGTTTAAGTCAATCAGGGCTTTTTGAATAGAATTTTTGAGTTAATAAAAACGCTCTAGCATAAAAAGTAAGCTGTTCCATCTGGTCTTATTAACTAATATTAATGACAAGTTATTACCCTGTTCAGTTTTTACATAAACTTGAAGGGTTTCATTTTTTGTTGGTGATCTTCTGAACAGCCAAATTATTTGCAAGTTCATTTGAATTTGGTGAGCTCTGAAAAATCTTTAGTCCGTCTAAATGGTCTTCATTATATTCATCGGAAATCTCACCAGCACTATCTTCATCAGATTCAAAATAATCATCTGTCGTTTCCACAACTATTATTTTATACAAGAAGTCAACCACAGCCAAATGAATTCCATGGGTTAGATAAAGTTGTTGGTTGATGGACATTAATCGGCCTACTTTCTTCATAACCGAAGCACCATCAGTGGTAATACATTCAATATCGCAATCAATTTTTAAGTTGTGTTCTTTCAGTATGTTTTCAATTAACTTAACACACATTTCTGCTGGGAAATGTACATTAACTCTTGCTAAACCCAAATTCCAAAATCTATTTCGAGAATGAACATTAATGTTCAAATAACATCTATTTTTTACTGAAGTCCACTCGTCAAACATAAGACTAAATCGATTTCCTTGACATTAAAGTTCAGATAATTCTTCTATTATTGAATTTCGAATTTTAGTAGCATATTTAAAAACTATTTGGCAAATGGATTCAGATGATTTAGCACACCAAAACCTGGAGCTACCAGCAATTTTCTTAGCTCATTAGATGTTATAAAAACTCTGAATGGCAAGCCATCAGTGGCCGTCATTTTAGCTAAAACATTCGGCAGTGTATCTTCGTCTTCGTTTTTTGTATAAAAAGTTGTAATTTTATTTCTGGGCCTAATGAGTTGCAAATCAGGCGTAGTCGAAACACCGGCAGTAGATGGCAAAGTTGAAACTTCAACTTGATAACGTTTCAATACATTTATTTGGTGAGAAGTCATTAAATGTGTATGGAGTCCACTAGTTGAGCCACCACAGGTCTTCATTTCTCTAGCACATTTTTTACATTTTGCTGCAGCTCCAGACTTTTCGCGCAAAAAGTAGTTCCACACAGAGTTTTTGTCCTGAAGTCCTTTTTTAAAATCTTTAAATACTTTTGGTTTATCAGCCATGGCAGCACGTTTTGAATACTATAATTTGCAAAATATGAAAAATAATATTGAAATACAAAATAAATGAATATTAAAAATTTATAAAAATGAAGATAAAGATACTTATATGAATTTAATATAATTATATGAATTTCATATTGAATTATATGAACTTTTCATATAATTATATTTTATTTCGTTAAATGTGTTATACTTTAAACTGACTGCGAATTATAAACAAAAATAATATAAACTACACATATATACACATCATTTCTCAATCACAATTCCCAAGCAGTCTTAAAAAGCGTGCTTATACAAGCCTATAAGTCATTACTTCCAAAATCGTTTTCTATTTTGAGAAGTCGTTATTTTAAGCACATGCAAACCAGTGATTACGAAATATCAAATATCAGACGAGATTTAAAACATGAAAAAAAATATAACATCTCTATATTATATGAATAAAAAAATATAACTAAATCTGTAATAGAGATGTAGTTATGGATTTATATTATATAAAGATGTTTTTAGGTTTTTTTATCTTGCCTATGAATATGTGTGTGTTAAATATTTATTCTTTTTAAATTTATTCTTTGTCTTTATTTGTTGTTGTTATATTTGCAAATATATATAAAACAAATAAAATGAAGCACAACACAACAAAGTTACAAAAAACAAAGTGAAAATTTTTTTGTTATCCATTTTTATAATCAAAGTTTTTTTCTGTAATATTTTCATGCTTATAACTCTCTAAAAATGTCTGTGTCAAAACACGCATGAAGTCTAATGGAACAGTTTCTGTGCGATGAAAAAAATAATTGAAATACCGGTATATACCAGTATTGAGAACTTGGTATCGGTAATAGAAAAATGGCCGGTAAACCGGGATACCGGTATTGGATGCCCTAATATTTATGAATGGTCATGTACTCGATGAGTCATCTACCCATCATCTTTTGGGATTAACTCTTATTTCCAATCTTTCTTGGAAATGGTATATCAAATCTGTTGCAAAATTAGCATCCACTAAGGTTGCATCTCTTTATCAAGCTCGACACTTTCTTACTCCAGATTCTATTCTCTATAAATCTCAAATCCGCCCTTGTATGGAATACTGTTGCCATATCTGGGGTTGATCTTTTAATGATGCCCTTTCTCTTTTAGACAAGGTGCAAAATTGCATTATAAACATTGTTGGACCTGCTCTTGCAGCCAACCTTCAAATATTATCACATCGTTGTAATGTTGCTTCTCTTTCTCTTTTCTACAAATACTATAATGGGCACTGCTCTAAAGAGCTAGTGTCTCTTGTGCCATCTATTAAAAATCATTCTTGTGTTACTCGTCATTCAATTAAGTCTCATCCTTTTTCTGTGACTGTTCCTAAGTGCTCCAAAAACTCTTATTTATCTAGTTTTTTTCCTTGAACATTAGTTCTTTGGAATTCGCTTCCTTCATCTTGTTTTTCTGACTCATTTAATTTGCAATCTTTTAAGTTGTCTTTCAATCGTTATCTTGTTCTACAAACTTCATCTTTTCTCTTCCAGTAACTTCAAACTCTAACAGTGGTTGCTTGCAGCCTTGTTAGAAGCAAAAAAAAAAAAAAAATTAAAGGTTCATAAACCTTGCTTTTTATATGAAGAAGAATAATGGGATGGTAGTTAGATGAGTCAGATCGCTCACCAGAATTTTTGAAATAGGGATAACAGATGTTGCTTTTGTTTTGTTTTTTGATTCGTCAGCTAGAAAGGAAGACTCTGATAACCACTTGTTTTGAAAGCATAGATAAAAGATTCGGAAAATTCTTCTGCAAAACTATAACAGGTATGTTGTCCGGACCATAAGCTGTAGAAGATTTTAATCAGGAAATCGCTTTAGATACAGAAGCTGGAGTGATGCGAATGTTAAACAATGGGTCAACCTGTTTGTCGGCTGTATCAGATTGGATGTGATTAGTGGAATCAAGAGGCGAAATCGATAAAAAGTTCTTAGCAACCAATTCGGCTTTGTCTTTACACGAGGTAACAAAATCTGAGCCATGTAAGAAAGGAGGAATAACAGATTTGCCCTTATTATAGACACTGTGAAAGATTCCCTTGAAGCCTCTGGAGAATATTTAACAGATTTTTGAGATGAAATCATCCTGAGAATAAGAAGACTTGAGCTTTGGGATTAGACAAAGTCTATTTACAATGGTTTCTAGCAAAAGTAAACAGACATCTGTTTTCTGGAAAATTGTCTTGGCAATAGATATGGAAGTAATGGTTATGATTAGAAATTGCAACAGCACAATGAGAGGAAAGCCATTGAGAAGAGGCTTGACTTAGAATTGTTAAGAGTGAATAAAAGATCTCATGTTAGCATGAATACTAGAAGTTATATAAGAAGTACAATTGTCAGCAGGAAGAGGAAAGATTTCTACCTAAATGTAGTTGTAAGAGATGCGATAATAGGGGGATTAAGATGATAAAGAAGGATAAGGATAATAGTTTTAGAGAGATCAAACCGTGATCAGAAGCACTTAAGGGTAAATGTGGAGAAACTGAGTTGACTAGGATCAAAAACAAATCAAGTAGAGATAGTAAATGATTCAGATCGTCTGGAAAGCAAGTTGGAAAGTTGGCTATTTGTGTTAGAGATTGAGAAAGGCAAAAGTTGAAGGTCTTAACACCTGCAGAGTCAGTCACTAGAACCAAGCCATTCAGTGTGATGAGCATTAAAGTCACCAACAAAACGATATTTGCTGAAGAATAAAGAGAAAAGGTCAATTTGATCAGAAATAACAGAAAAGAGTGCAGTTTTGAGATGAAGGAGAGCGATATAGAACAAAGAGAAAGGTGATATAGTGAAGTAGTGCTAGGCAAAAGCACAAAAAAAAATATTCGGTGGATTCAAACCTAAATTTCTGACAAATCAGTGAATTCTTACGAATGGAAATACCAAGGCCAACTATGCGACTATTGGAGTCTTTACGAATTAAAGGAAGATAACCATCAACACTAAGATTATAAGATAAGACTGCTGAACTCAAATTAGTCTCACAAAGAGCAAGTAGGTCTGGTGAACTGGTGCAAGAGGCAAGGCTCAACAGAAGTAAAGTTACTTCGAAGACCACAAATATTAGCAAATGATATGTTCAGAGAACTTGGTGATGGTGATGGTTTTTTGTGTTTCATAGTTTTTGGTACTTTAGTCATTTTTAAATTTGTTAAAGAACTTGACTCAAAGCATAGATAGTACTCAGTACATTATTTAATAGCCCAAGTAATTGCCTTGTTACTATGAATAAATCTTAAGCCATAACTATGGCCTCCAAATGTTGCCTCGACAATGCACACCAAAGTGCGAACAGAAACACCATCCACGCGCAACATGGCACTGTTAGTACTCTGATCTTTTTCAGCTGTTGATGGAATCAGCCTCTCTGAGAGCTACCACAGAGTTCAGGAAACCCGACTACCAGCTGACCTCAGAACCATAAAACTGAGTTTTAAAGCTGTACCCTAATTAGAAGATAATAGAATGAGTTGCCTAGTCATAAAAATAGAGACACCTGCAAATCCCACACAATTAGTTTAAAAGATTCAGCATTCAGCATCCTTAGCTGGAAACAATATATATAAATAGAACTATGCCATCTTAATAGATGAAGAAGTAATGCGAAGCTGGTCAACAGATTCTGTTTACCCCTTAAGATTCAATCTGTTTACTTAAAATCTGCTTGGTTCTTTAATAGTTCTGCCCTCTCCCCTCTCTGCAACTGCAAGCTTTGTTGACCTTTTTTCTACGGTACTGCATTCAACTGCTGACATCATTTAATTTTAAGTTTTTTTAACATTTAAAAAATTTATTTTTATTCTATGAGCTGATAATGATGTTGACAACAATCCAACAAATATTTCTTATAAGTTTTTATAAGAAATGTTTGCAATATTTGTTTTGAAAGAATTTGTAAAAGAACTACTAGCAAGTTTTATTAAGTGTATTAAAGTTAATTATTAATTAATTGTGAATTTAGTGTGTATAATATGAATCTCGGTGTAATCAATGATATTTTCAGGGTGCATTGTTTTGATATTTTCAGGGTGCATTAGCTATTGGACTTTGTGGTGGAACATTGAATGATGGTGCAATACCAATTAATAAGAATTTGTGGTGAGAACAATTTTATGATGTGTTTTAACTTATTTCATTCAATACACATTTCGTTAGTCCCATTGCACCTTGTTTTTTTTTTTACACCTTTTAGTTTATACAATGCAACTTTTGTTGCACTCAATCGGTTTAATTGAAGTTATTAAGATATTGAAGTTTTAATTATTACTTGTTCAATAAATTACTTTTAAATGAAATTAATTTATCATTAATTTCAATTTTTTTAAAGGTCTTTGTCATATATATTTGCCATGGGATCTACAGCTTATCTTTTGCTTTTGGTTTGCTATATTTTAGTAGATGTTTTAAAATGGTGGAATGGTGCTCCATTTTATTATGCAGGTCTATGTTAACTATTTTGATTTAGTTTTATTAGCAATTTTTAAATTTCTAAAAAAAAACATTTTAATGCATGATAGTCATTATTATTCAATGTTTTGTAATTTATTTTTATGTAAAAACTGTAATTTTATTTACTACAGGAATGAATTCAATTCTTTTATACTGTGGTCATGAGATATTTGAAAATTACTTTCCATTTAATTTCAAAAATGATGACTCTCATACTCAATTGACTATTCGTTGTTCTGTTGGCACTGGTGTCTGGTTAATTGTATCTTATGTTTGTTATTTGCAAAAAATTTATCTTAAATTGTAATTTATAAATGAATTTAACATTTAAATATAAACAAGTCAAGACAATAAAAAATTGTTCATAAGTTTAACAATTTTAAATTACCACATCAGAGATTGTTTTTACCACATATATTGCTATATATTATGTATTGTTATCACACACCACAATCTCATTTTGTTATATATTATATAATGTTAAAAAATATGTATATTTAATTTTTTTATTTTGTAGAAATAATTATAGTAGAAATAAGTTTTTACTAAATTTATAAATATTACTTTTATATATATATATATATATATATATATATATATATATATATATATATATATATATATATATATATATATATATATATATATATATATATATATATATATATATATATATATGTACCGATTAATCAACATCAGTATCGGCTTAATTGGCCAATACGGATTGTGCACTTTTTGCACAATCGGTATTGGCATCAACCTTTTTTTATTAATTTACCGATTTGCATTACCGATGGCATTTTAATATTTTTTATCCTGCATTATGATAATAATTAAATAATAAATAATCTAAACTTTATGCATTACTTAGAATTTTTTGAGAAATTGTTTATTTTGACTTTGTTTACAAGCAAATTTGTTTATTCCTAAAGTGATGTGTATAAGCTTTAATTTAACAGCTGAATGTATTTATACTTTTATTACTATAATGTTGTTTTTAGAATAAGTTTATTTTGTATTGTTTTATTGTTATACTTAAAAGTAACCTAATTAAGCATTGTTATCTATATGTATTCAAGTATTGCCTTCTATATTTCTATATGATTGTTATTTAGATATCTAAATTACTAATAAGTTAATAAAGTTGCAGAATCGAATATATATTCAGAATGGCAGCAGCTTTGTTTGGAAAAGTAATAAAATCATGCAGTTGGGTGTGGAAATAAAATAACGCAATTGGGTGTGGAAATATTTTACTATTTCTCCTGTAGATGCTTCGATTGCAATATGTAGCACATGCAAACTGAAGATTTAAAGAGGTAACAAAGAAAAAAAATCTTTCTTTTAACACAACAAATATGTTGTCTCAATAAAAAACATAAAGAAATAGCAAGCAAAGAGTTGAAACTTAATGAAGTAGAAAACAAAAGGAGAGCAGAAAGTGAACAAAATGTGTTCAAGAAAATCAAGTCAACTGATGCAAGTTGCTCAAAACAGTCTCAACAAACTTTGTTTGAAATACTTGAGAGAAAAAAGCCCTGGGATATTAATGATCACAAGTCTAAATTAATTAATAAATATATTGCTGAAATGATTGCAGTTGATATTAAACCTTTTTCTATAGTAGAAGATATCGGATTTCAAAGCCAAACCATTTATGTTCTAACTATTGCATTCCAAGTAGAATATACATTAAAAACTCTGTTTTTCAAAATATATACAACAAAGTCAGACAAAATGTCCTAAAAGAAATAAATGATGTTTCATACATTTCATTTACAACTGATGGATGGGCATCTACCAACTGAAAATGGTTATTTTTTAGCTTAATAGCTCATTGATTAACTAATGAATTTCATCAAAAGTCAGCAATTCTTTGAGTGAAGCAATTCTAAGTTCTATGAATGACTTTCTTATTCCAACTTAAAAGGTACATTTTGTTGCTAGAGATAATGCAGCTAATATGTTAACTGGAATCAGAGAGGCAAGCTACAACAGTTTGCCGTGGTGACATGAATGACGCTGTATTTCTGTATTAAAAATATATCAACAACTTGTAAAAACATAGTAACTCATTTTAATCATTCGCCAGCTTCTTTTGAGGCTCATCAAAAATATCAAACTCATTATCAAGTGCCAGAAAATAAGTTCAAACAAGATATTACAACAAGATAGAATAGTCAATATTTTATGTTTGAAAGAATTTTTAAACAGAAGCTTGCTTTGATCCCATTTTGTTGTGATAATGACAACTCTAAACTAAAGTCACTGGAAAACAATGAATAGATTATTTTAGAAAAATTACTACAACTTTTAAAAATGTTTAATGATATAACAAATGAGTTATGTGAGCGTGAAGCAATTGCATCTATATAATTCCAGCTGTACAAGTTATAAAAACCATGTTGGTTCAAGCTGAAAAGTCTTCCTTGTTTTTAGGATTAGGGACAACTTTAAGAGAATGTAAAAAATCAGCAAATAGGTATCAGCCTTTTCCTATTCATTGGCATCAGCCAAAAATGTGCAATTGGTACATCATTAATATATATATATATATATATATATATATATATATATATATATATATATATATATATATATATATATATATATATATATATATATATATATATATATATATATATATATATATACACACACATATATATATATATATATATATATATATATATATATATATATATATATATATATATATATATATATATATATATATATATGTGTGTGTGTGAAAAATATTAAGACCACTGAAAAAAAAGGCTTTTTCATTAGTTGATACCGACCAAATGACCTTTAAGTGAATATTTGTTAGATTATTGCTGTTGATAGTGATACAGTTTAATGTTTTTCTGATTTTAAATATGTGATTTTGATTATTTAAGAATTTTTTGTTGTCAGATTATATTATATTTTGAAAATATGGGTACAGTTGCTAACCTTAGTCCCAGAAAACAAGGAAAAGTTGAAGCATTATTAAAGTTGGAAACATTTTCACAATGGGAAATTGCCAAGAAATATGGACTAAGTAAAACAGCAGTTTTTGCCATCAAGAAACGATTGGACTTTGGTTTTACGTCCTCTCCAAGACATTCCACCTCAGGCCAAAAACCAGTCATGACGCCACGTGCAAGACGGGTTCTGCTTGCAAACTGTCTAAAAAACAGAAGAATGACCAGCAAGCAGCTTCAGGGTGTACTGCAGGAGCACCAGGTCAATGTCTCAACAAGTTGCGTTTGGAGATGTCTGATACAAGATAGATTTGTGGCACATCGACGACGCAAAAAATCGCTCTTGACCAATACTCAACAAACGCGGCAGTTGCAGTGGGCCATGGATCACAAAGATTGGACCACAAAACAGTAGAGAAAGGTACCATTTTTTATATAAGAGCTTGCAATCGTGTACTCTAAGTTGAAGCAAAATCTAACATATTTTTTCATGTAATAATGATGTTTAATATCATACATTACCCGCTAGTGCAATTGTTTTTTGTCCATAGGTATCGAACATTGTAGCAATGGTTATGTTTGTTGCATGAATGCAAAATGAAGTGAACATGTAACCAGTGATTACGAGATGTTAATCTAGTGTATGCTTAAGACTTTTACAGTGTGTTTGTATTTTTAGGTTTGCTTCAGTGATGAGTCTATGTTCGAGAAACTCGAGGTTAAGTTGCAGTATGTGTGCCATTGTTCTGGTGGAAAATTTCAACTGCAATGTCTGGTGAAGACCGTCAAGCATCCTACCTCAGTAATCGTATGGTTGATGATAAGTTCTCATGGTGTAGGACCCCTTAGAATTGTTGAAGACAGAATGGCTCAACATCAATACATCAACATATTGGAGAAAAAACTTCTACCTCAACTTCCAATTCATTTTCCTGATGGTGGTTTCATCTTCCAACAAAACGGCACATCCTGTCATATGGCATGCTCTGTTACAAACTTTTTGAAATGTAATAATGTGCCTATCCTACCATGGACCGGTAATTCACCTGATATGAACCTGATTGAAAACTTGTGGATGATAGTCAAAAAGAGAATTGCCGACAGAAAGCCAACAACAAAAGTCGCATTGATTGAGGCGCTCATAGAGGTTTGGACACATGATCCAGAAATACAAGACATGTGTCCAATACTGATCGATGGGATGCCTAAGAGGGTTGAAAAACTTATTGCAGCTAGAGGAGCATCCACAAAATACTGAACTAGGCTCATTTTATGACATTGTGTGTGTGTCTTTATAAGAAATATTAGAAAAATTCACTTTTTCGACAATGGTCTTAATATTTTTCACATCACTGTATATATATATATATATATATATATATATATACATATATATATATATATATATATATATATATATATATATATATATATATATATAAATATATATATATAAACACACACACACACACACTCACACACACACACACACACACACACACACACACACACACACACACACACACACATATATATATATACACACATATATATATATATACACACATATATATATATGTAGCCTCCTCGGCTGTCGTGGCCTTCATGGCCTTGGGGAGGTGAATTCAAAAAATGAAAATATATAAAATAAATATATATATATATATATATATATATAAATATACTAAATAAAGAGATTTTATCCTTCATCATTTGTATATATATAAATATATATATATATATATATATATATATATATATATATATATATATATATATATATATATATATATATATATATATATATATATATATATATATATATATATATATATATATATATATATATATATATATAGACATAACTTAAGTGATATCTTTAATTGTATGTGTAATAATATTATAAGCATTAAAACATCATATACGGTATCATACTATTTATTTATTTTTTTACTTGATATTTCGAATCTTATAATTAGAGTTATTATCAAACTAATTAAAAAAATCGTTAAAAAAAACGTTTAAAAAATTATAATGAACATAACAAAATGAATAAATCTTGTTCAATGTACCCCTAATAAATTAAAAAAAGATAAAAAAATTAGGCAGAAAAACATATGGTAAAGTATATCCTTCAGATGCAATTCCGACCTGTTTGTATGGTTGTATTAAAGCACATAAAAGTGAAAATGGTTATCCAATGCAAATATTAGTTTCAACAATCAGCTTACTACCTCATAAACTTTTGCAACATCTTGTTGAGATCATACAACCAACTTTAAATAAAAATGAATGCCATGTTAAAAATTCTTCTTCATTTGTATCAACAGCAAAAGAATGGTTTATTAATGACAAAGTTCAAGTGTCATTTGATGTTATTAATTTATACCCATCAGTGCCACTTTATAAAGCAGCAGTTACAATTGGTGGTATGCTAAACAAAGATAGAGATGAACTAATACAACGAACTAAATTATCATTAGTAGATATTCATAAACTAATTAATCTCTGTATTGGTTAGTGTTATTTTTTATGGGAAGACAAAATATATATTTAAAAAAAACTCTTAATAGGTCTATCCATAATGGTCGTCATTTCAGAAGCATATCTACAACATATTGAATCTAATGGTATTTAACAGGCTTTAAACATCATTATTTCACCAAAAACTTATAAACGATGATAGCCATGCTCAATCTACTAATATTGATGGCGCAAATTCTTTTATTAACACTTTTAAATTCACAAGACAAATCTATCCAATATAAATGCGAATGCGAAAAATTTCAACACCAATTAAATTTTTTAGATATTTATATTTCAACCAATCACTCCCTTTACAAATATGAGTTTTCCATACAATGTAAAGATGCAATTACAAATGTACTTATAAAACCGAAATCATCTTTTTCACTGAGTATCGCAGTTGGTATTTTTAAAGATTTTTTAGCTCGAGCATACAAAATTTGTTCTGAACATGACATTTAAGATGAAATTAATTTTCTTATTATGATTTTTACTGAAAATAGACATTCCTTTAACAGTATTCAGGTATTACTAAAAATTATAAATACTCCACAAATCTATCTTATTCTCAAAAATTGATACCAAAAATCTAGTTATTTTACCATGGGTCCCAAAATTAAGCCTTGTTCTTAGAAGAGAATTTTGTAAAGTTGGCATTAAAACAGTCTTCTGTTTTGGTAATCCCTTGATCAAATGCTTTCCCATAACAAGTCTAAACTGCCTCCAAATACTTATCCAGGAGTGTACCAACTTGATTGCACATGTTTTGCATGTTATATTGGTGAAACAAGAAAAAAGATTTCCACACAAATTCAAGAACATAAAAATAATGTTACAAAAGCCAACTGGGATATCTGGAATAGTAGAACATTCACTACATTGTACTGGTTAAATAAACTGCGAGAACCCTAAAACGCTTTCTATTATTTCAAACAACTACACAAAAAAAATTTGTGAGGCTATTAAAATACAATGTTCAAAATCTAAAGAAAATATTTTAAATCGTGACAATGGCAATTTAGAGATGACTCTCGATTGGAAATCACTTTTTGTAAAATTAAAAAATGTTGAATATCTGATGTTGCAATGACATTATTTTGTTACATTCATTATAATTTTTTTAATGGTTTTATTAGTTTGATATTGGCTCTCACTGTATGAGCCAATATATCGCGTAAAAAAAAATAATAAATAGTATGATACCGTATATGATAAATTAAATTTAAATGCTTATAATATGTGTGTGTATATATATATATATATATTATATATATATATATATATATATATATATATATATATATATATATATTGGAGGTATAGGACATCGTCTCCATTTTATCAATTTTACAGTACATACAACATTATGTTCAGATAATATTGTATACCTTTAAATGGAAGTGGACATAGTGTTATATTCTTCATGGCTACTATTGATATTACATTGATATGGAGATAATTTTATATACCCCTAGATATAAGATTTTAATACCCACCTTTTGTATCAATAACATCATTTCAGGGAAAAATGGAGATGATGTCCTATACCTCTGAGGTACAATTAAAATAATGCGGAAGTACAAGGGAGTGATGCCACATCAGCTATCTTATAGCCTGCTGCTACAAAAAAAGTGCCGCTACATTGGCTGAGGGTTTGGTTTGGGAAAGCAATCTATCGTTTTTAGAAAAAACAAAAACTTTATTCAAGTTTTTAAACTTTTTCTGGTGTGGTTTATTAGCATTCAGTTTAAAACTCCAGTTTATGGAAGAAACTTTTTAACTACCATGGAGGACTATATATATTTTGCATGTATACATATATATACATATACATATACATATATATATATATATATATATATATATATATATATATATATATATATATATATATATATATATATATATATATATATATATATATATATATATATATATATATATATATATACATGTATATACACCTGAACACACATAATAGTGTTTGTGATTTCAATATATTCTGTTTATTTTACTGATAGCTTCTTTGTTGTTGTTGTTGTTGTTGTTGTTTGTTACATTGGTATCTTTATATTTTAAAATAAAAGTGAAACAAAACTAATTAAAATGCAAGACCCTAATGCAGATACAGAATGGAACGATGCGCTACGACGACACGGCATTATACCTGAGAAAAAAGAAGTGGAAGTAACTGAAGATCAAATTGTTCAGTTACTAGATGCCACGATTAAAGAAAAGACAGGGCAAAAAGATGCAAAGGTAAGTCTATTAATTTTATTATTAATCATAAATGATTGTTCAAAATACTGCTGTAAAAATAATATGAGAAGTTTTTGCTAACAAGTAATAGTTATAAGTTTTATGTAAACAATTTATTTTTTACAAAAAAAAAGTTAACTGAGCAGTTATTTTTTAGCTGAAGTTAAGAAAAATCAAAAAAGATTAACAAGCTATAAGCAATAATTTTGAATTTTTGGTATCATTTTCAATTTGTGACAGATCTTTTGATTTTAGATTATTGCACATTTTTAAAGAAGTCCTTGTGAAGCTTGTAGCTTATTTAGTTTTTATAATATTAGGTTTTTCTCTGTCATTATGCAATCAGCAAGAGAATCACATTTTCCAATTAGTTAAGTTAGTGCTGAGTGAGTATTTTTTGTACTCAAATTCCTGACCAAGGATGGCCAAGGATGACCAAGGATGGTGTAACATTGGGTTTTATTGCTAAGTTTATTTTTCTTTAAATTAACAAAGTACATTTTGTATGATCAGCCTTAAAGACTCTTTTTGAGTTAATCTTATCTACACGACACAAATATTTTATAACATTTAAATAATTTTATGATTTTATTATTCACTTTTTTGTCTCAATAATACACTCTGCATTATCATCACTAATGTTTGATTTTGAATATTTAATACTTTTTACATAATCTTATTTTTATTTCCAAAGTTTAATTCTTAAAGCTGTTAATATCATAGTTAATATAATTAATATAGTAATTAACATAAAGTTAAAATAATTAATATTGCAGTTAATATAATAATATTCCAGTTAATATAATTAATATTGCAGTTAATATTATTAATATCACAGTTGATATATAGTTAAGTTAAAATCTTTAAAAAAAGTTCAATTTTTTTGCTTTAAAATTTGCTATTTAGATTTCTATGTTTAGCTTGTACTTATTTAATACTACAACGCTACAACTCTAATGTACTTCAGTTTTTTGTCTATATTATTATTGCAGCACACTTATATACATTAGTTCTAACTTTAATCCACTAACAATTTCATAATAAGATATAAAATTGTTATGGGGTATTTGTATTAATTACGAAGGAAAAAGTTGTTGTATTTGCATAAAAATCATTTTTTATTAGCTCTATAGAAAAACTAGTTACCATGATGTAATGGTAATGTAATTTTACATGGTGTAATGTAATTTTACTCAAGTTGTATACATTTGGTTATATATCAAAGTTATTTTATACATTTTTCTGAAGGATTACACACTTGAAGAGTTGGGTGAAAACGAAGACGATTTTGATGACGATGAGTTACTTGAGTCAATTAGGTACACCAATTATTTGTCAGATACATTTACTTGTTTAAGAAATTTATTTTATATTTAAATGAGTAAATATAGTTGTTGTTATGTAAAACATTCTATGACTAATTATTTATTATAAATAAAATTTAGTTACTTAAATTTTGGTTATAAAATGTTATGTTGTTTAATAATTATGGTACAAAGCATAAACGAAAGCTATGTTCTGGTTTAATTAGCTGATTTGTTTTTCTGTTTTGTTTAAACCGCCATCTGATTTAACTAAACATTTGCGATCGTTTTTTTAATCTGAAAATCATCTAATGACAGTCACAGTGGTTTAGTAATGGACTTTTAACACGTGCATGCGTCATATTTTGTTCAAACATTTGTAAACAGAAACGATTGCGGTTAAAAAGGGATTTCTTACTAAAGTTGTATACACTTCAAACTTTATTTATTTGTGGATAATGCTAAATTATCTCTAAGAAATTATGTCAAAACAATATTTTAGGTATGGTAGGTTTTACCAAAGCTATCATTTAAATAGTTTTAGAAGGAGAAAAGATGTGGAACTAAAGTGAAACTTTGTTGTTTTTCTAGGAAAGTTTAACCTGTGCTTACATTATGGTCTATATTTTAATGTGGTAAATTTTTTAGTCACTACCTTTAGTTTTTTTTGAAAATATAGTAGTGTGTGAATCATTTTAAACTAAAATTATAATTAGGTTACTTTTTTATAATTTAATGCTTTGAAAAATTTTCTTTTTACTTGAAGGTTTAAAAATACTGACAAAAATAATATTTATGTGATAACACTGCCATTTTATTTCTGAAAACCCTTTTGTAATGTCTGAAAACCCTTTTGCAATGTTTCAAAAAATTATTTTAAGTATCTGCAATTTTTCTCTTCTTAGGCAGAGCTTTTTGTTGATATTTTTTTACAATTGGGTGGTTTTTTATGAAGTAAGATTTTGAATGTTTTTTTTGTTGAACTGCTTGCAGGAGTTAATAAGCTTGTGGCAAACCTCAAACTTATCAAATAGAACTTTAAAGTTCTAACAACGTTCAATAGTTTTTTTGTTTATGTCAGTATCGTTGAACCCAAGTTTGACTACAAGCTTTGGTATTGAGTTGCGTAGTTTGAGGATACTTTTCATCTAATAATAATAGTGGACCAAATGACATCTCTACATGGTCAGTTTCTTTCATTATTTTCAATTCTGAGATTTATGAATATAAATATGGCAATCGATTCTCTTATAAATACAAAATACAGATATAAATACAAAATACCAAAACATAAAATGTTAGAAATAACATATCTATTAGGATCCAAACAAAATGTATTATTTATGATTTATATTTTTTGTAAACAATAAAATTTAGTAAAATGTTTACCTTTTCTTTTTCTTTTTTCTCTTTAAAGTGAGTTATCATGGTTCAAATACTAACTTTATATATTCTTCATTTTCAGAGATAATATGTGAGTTTCAAGTGCTTCTATTATGATACGTGTTTTATCTTATCAAGATTCTGAGTACTTATCTGAAGTTGTTTTATTTGATGTTGCTTCTCAATATATTTGTTAAACTCTTCACAGTCAAGTGTTTGTTTGTTTACTGCCATTTTTTGTTTGTTTACTTTGCATTTTTTGTTTAATAACATGTAGTACAGGTACCGAAAAAAGTTTAGAACCACTTAACAATTTTGGGTAATTTCATTATTTTTTCAATGTATGAAACTAATATTGAACTTTGATGATAAATTATATATATATGACATACTTTAATTAAATTCTAAAGGAATTTACACCGCATTCAATTGCATACACATTAAGCGATCAATAAACAAACACACACAAATTAAGTAATTTTATGTCAAAGGATATTTAACAATATCATCACATAAACTAATAAATCTATATACCGTAAGCAGGTTTGTCATTTTATTATATCGAATTACAATTTTATTTCAATATTCTAGCATTTTCCAATGGATAAAAGTAAAGAAATGCCAATTGAAGTTCGTTCCCAAATTATTGCTTTATATAACCATACTTCCAAATCGCATAGACAAATAGCAACAGTTATTGGAGTTTCCCATTGCTCTGTGACCAAGATTATTAGACTTTATAAAGAAACAGAGGAATTCACTTCAAGATCTCAAAGCGGACGGCTGAAGGTTACTTCCTCGAGAACAGACTTAAGAATACAACGAGAGGTAATAAAGTCCTCTTTTATAAGTGCAAGAGAGATTAAAGAATGGTTGACTCCAACATGTGATCAAGTTAGTGAAAGAACCATTCAAAGTCGGTTACAAAATAAATTTAAAATGCCAGCAAAGAAACCAATTAAAAAGCCGTTGATAACAACAAAGATGCGAAAGGATAGAATTAGTTTTTGCAAGGAACATATTCATTGGACAGTGGAAGATTGGATGAAAGTCATTTTTTCAGACGAGTCAACCTTTTTGCAACAAGATTGCCAACAATAACATGTCCGACGTGATCCTAATTCCTCAAAATATGATCCAAGATACACCATCAAGACAGTCAAACATTCTCCAGGTGTCATGGTTTGGGCTTGCTTTGCATATAAGGGTGCAGGAAGTATAGAGTTCATTGAAAAGAATGAAAAAATGAACAGTGACTGGTATGTTGATATCTTGTCGCAAAACGCAAAATGTTCTTTGAAAAAGCTTCACTGTTCAATATTTCAGCAAGATAATACCACTTGTCACACCTCTAAATATCAAAGGCTTGGTTTGTAGATAACAAAATTGAAGTTCTTCCTTGGCCTGGAAATAGTCCAGATCTTAGTCTGATTGAAAATTTGTGGAAATACATCAAAGATTATCTTGATAGAACCAAATGTACATCTACAGAATCCTTGAAGGATGAAATCAGACGAGTTTGGTGTCTGGAAGCTAATAAAGATCAGTGTTCAAAGTTGGTTGAAAGTATGCCTAGAAGACTTCATCTGGTGATTAAAAACAAAGGATATCCATGTAAATATTGATATAAATATTTACATTGCTTTGTTTAAATCTATTTATTAAAAAGTTTAAATGTTTAAAATGTATTTATTTTTATTTGAATTCAATACATTTGTGTGTGTTTATTTATTGATCGCTTAATGTGTATGCAATTGAAGGTGGTGTAAATTCCTTTAGGTTTTTTATTAAAGCATGTCATAAAAATATATAATTTATCATCAAAGTTCAATATTAGTTTCATACATTGAAAAAATTGTTAAGTGGTTCTAAACTTTTTTCGGTACCTGTACAACATCATCAATATCCCTTGTGATAACACTAGTTGAATTTAATGCAAAAATATCTGATAGACTTATTTGTGATGATAATGTTGACAAGGTTGAGGAAATCGGTATTGGAGTCTGATAAATATTTTGATTATTTATGTGCTCTGACAGTTGTGAGACTTTAAATAATCTATCACAATCTTGCTTACATTCTTCTTGAGTATTATTTATCATTTCAATAACATTGCTAGAGGAGGTTAATCCATCAATTAAAATTGAAATGGAGCATTTTAGGTATTTTGTTTTAGAAAATAGTTTATTATTAATAAGTGGTAATATACATGGTGCACAAAACGAATGCAGACAGTTTTTTAAAATAACTGGTTTATACATAGGGGAGGATGGGGTAAGATGACGAATGGGGCAAGATGACAACCTACCATTATCTTCAAAATTCAACTAAATATGAAAGCTGACTGTAGCTGAGAGCGATGTAGATTATATCTACTAGATTTATTTATGTTTTCTTTATAAATATTATTTTCTGGATGAAAGATAAGTATTAAATAAGGTTTTTCCGATATTAGGAAGAAAGAAAAAAAATTCACTTGGATTTGATTTTTTTCATCATTACATCACCAGCTAAAGATAAGCGAGAATTTTTCGTTTAGCTTGTTCAATTGGAAAGCCAAACGAGTAGTATTAAGCTATGTTAACTTATTTATGTATAGTTCTAAATCACCTTTGAAGATTGTGTAGTCTAGGGGCAAGATGAACGGGGTAAGATGACTCGTTCGTCGTTTTGCCGAAGTACATGTTTTACTATAAACTGTATGAACACTGCCTCTAGTTTTGTTTAACTTAAATCTTGTTGCCTAGTTGGGTTTAACTTATAACAATAAACACAATTATAATAAAATAACTTAGAATAATAATTAAAGTTACTTTAAAGTTAATTAAGTTTAGTTATGTTGTGAATATTATTATTTATGCATATATCAATTTTAGTTATGCGTATATCTGTTTGTAAAATAAGCATAGCTAACATGATTAGGGTTAATAACTATACTTTATGGTTATATTTAATCTGTTTTATACATACATATACATATATATATATATATATATATATATATATATATATATATATATATATATATATATATATATATATATATATATATATACATATATATACATACATGTATATAGATATACATATATATATATATATATATATACATACATATATATATATATATGTATGTATATATATATACACATACATATATATATATACATATGTATTTATATGTATATATATATATATATATATATATATATATATATATATATATATATATATATATATATATATATATATGTATATATATATACATACATACATACATGCATATATATACATATATATGTGTGTGTGTGTGTGTGTGTGTGTGTGTGTGTGTGTGTGTGTAAAGTATATTTCTAATATGGTACATGTATTTGCATGTTATTTGTTATATATTGACAGTCCCATTGTATACTATTGTGTTATTTGTAGTTATTAAAATGGTTCGCAACTATATCAGAACTACAGGTAGAGGTGCCAATGGAAATTGGACTATGCAGAACATGACTCAAGCTATTGAAGCTTGCAATTCCAATGCTTGCAGCAAGAACCAAGCTGCTGTAAATTTTGGAGTTCCAGAAGCAACACTAAGGCGTTACCTTAAAAAATCTTCGGATCAATTTCTAATCAGCAATGGAAGGTTTCGTCCTATATTTTCAATGGAAATGGAAAAATTACTTGCAGAATATTTAATTGAGTTGAGCAAAAGATTTTTTGGTATGACCAAAGTACAGCTCAGAAAATTTGCATTTGAATTTGCAGAACATAATAATGTTCAACATAATTTTAACAGGGAATTAAAAATTGCTGGTCTTGACTGGTTAAGTGGATTTTTGAAACGCCACAACAATATTTCATTACGAACTCCTGAAATGACGTCTTTGGGTAGAATTCAAGGTTTTAACTTCCCACAGGTTGCAATATTTTTTGATTTACTTCGAGATCTCTTGAGAACGCATAAGTTTTTACCTTCAAGAATCTTCAATGCTGATGAAAGTGGGTTACCCACTGTACCAACAAAAATCCCAAAAGTATTTTCAGTCAAAGGCATTAAAAGAGTGGGCAAAGTTGTTTCTGCTGAAAGAGGAAAAACCGTAACCATAGTTTGTAGCATGAATGCTGTTGGAACTTACACACTAAAAAAAAAAAGGAGAAATTTCTACCTTAGGGTAGGATATGTGATATACCCTTAGTAAGGTATAATTTTCTACCTTTTAAGGTAGAAAATTATATTAAAAACAATTATTTTTTATACAATTTTCTAACTTAAAGGTATAATTTTCTACCTTATAAGGTAGAAAATTATACCTTACTAAGGGTATATCACATATCCTACCTTAACTAAAAATTTCTACCTTTAATTTTTAGTGTGTACATACCTCCAGCTTTTATTTTTCCACGAAAAAGAATGCGGCATGATTTTCTGGACAACTCTCCACTTGATTCAGTTGGCTTTGCCCATAACTCTGGTTGGATGACGCAGGAAATTTTTGTAGATTATTTAAAGCACTTTGCTTATCACACAAAACCAACTATTGCTGATCCTGTTCTGTTAATTGTGGATAACCATAACTCACACATAAGTTTTTCAGCCATTGAATACTGCAGAAAACATTCAATTGTAATGCTAACATTGCCACCACATGCCACCCATATGATGCAACCTCTGGATGTTACCTTCTTTTCACCATTCAAAACTTACTACAGTCAAGCTTGTGATAACTGGATGGTAAATCACCCAGGTAGACCAATCACTGAAGCACAGATTCCTGCACTTGTAAGACATGCATATGACCGATCAGCAACAACTGGCATTGCAAGAAAAGGATTTGAAGAAACTGGAATCTGGCCCTTTAATCCGCAGATCTTTTCTTTAACTGACTTTGCACCATCATTGACCAGTGATAGTCCAATACCAAAAAATCAGATTATATCAAATAATCAATCAGGAATAAGTATGTAAATTATATATTATTTAGACAGTTCAGTTTTTTATTTGTTTTTTAAAAGTTTTTTATTTGTTTCTAAAAGTTAAAAAATGTTTGTCTTTGTTTTTTTTTTATCTACAAATCTTTACCTGACAATTTATAATTTAAATAAGCTAATAACTTCAGCTTATCTATAATATTGGACAATTATGCTAAATAATACAATATGAAATAACGTAAAATTAACCTAAATAATTTTATGATGATTTTTATGACATATGTTATATAATTTTTTCTGTAATATTTTGTTTCAGTAGTTGAAGATCGCCAGCAACAGTCAACATCAAAGGTGAAACTTAATGCAGTTACATCAGCATTGACCATATCATTTAACAACAACAACTCTTTATCATTGCCAACTGTTAACACTGAACCAAAATGCATTCAGTCGAATGCAGATGCAAATGTTGATAGAACCCAAATAGAGTTAAACGATGTGCCAAAAACTGTATCACCTGAGAACATTCGACCTTATCCTATTGCTTGTAGGGTTACAAATAGTGCTAGCCGTAAACGAAAATTTAAGCGAGCAGAAGTGGCAACAAGTTCCCCTTTTAAAGCTGCAGTTCAATTAGCTGCACTCGAGAAAAAAGAAAAATCGATGAATCAAAAAATAAAGAAAGCTGTTAGAGAAAAGAAGGGCCAGCTTAAAAAAACAGCTGTAACTTATGATAGAAAGAAAAATGACCAAAAAAAGAGCAAAAAAAAAATCCAAAAATCAAGTTTCAAAAATAGTTGACAAAACTGAAGAAATTTCATGTTGGTATTGTGAAATTATCTATGGTGATCCTAATGATCCATTGCTTGATGATGACTGGGATATTTGTAAATCCTGTGAACACTGGTGTCATTTAACTTGTGGGCAATATGTTGAACGCAAATTTACTTGTACTGTATGCTACTCTTATGTAGCTTAGCAATTATTACATTGTTTTATTGCGCATTAAAATATTTTGTTTGACATTTGTTTTATTTTGTTGTTTTGGATTTTACTATGAACTGATTAGCAGGTTTTTTGGCATAGCCCTATATAAATATATAAACTTAATTTTTATTAAAAATTACACCACTATTTATATTACTTATTTTATAAACTAGAATTTATGATACCGTGATATTTAAGACAGTAATGGTATCATGGAATTAACTTATCTTAAAATCGTCATCTTGCCCCGCATACAAGGGCAAGATGACGATTTGAGATAACATCGGTTAATGAGTTTTTTCCAGCCTATTTTCAGTTTTTATAAGGTTTTTTTGATACATCAGTAGCGCATGATAATTTTTAATCACTTCTGGATAAAGTTTTACTTATTGGAACACTTATTGACTAAGATATAAGTGCTTTTCAAAACGTTCGTCATCTTGCCCCATGTTCCCCTATTACCTTACAAATATAACAGACACAAAGATGTATATGTGGGTTAAAGTTTTAGTTAATGTCTTGAAGTTTTAGATTTAAAGTTGGTAAAAGTTTAGCTTGTATGTTATTTATTGCTTGTCAAGTCCAAATTTCTTCATTAGCAATACTTAAGAGACTTCCCTTTACAGGTTTCTTTGGTTTCCTTCCTTTATTTACTTTGATACAAACCTATTCACATTTCTTGCACTTGCTAATCCAGGTTCTTAATTTAAGATTAGTATTTGAACCTTTTCTATGTTTCTCATTATTGAATAGCACCTGTAGCACATCTGTGGGTGCATCTTTGGGTTGTCCATGTCAATTTGTATAAAAAAATGCAATTCTATTCTAACTACATGGTTTGTTAAAAGAACACTACGATTTCCTAGATTTTCTCCACATATTCGACATAATTTTCTTAGTTTTATATGAGACATTTTTATATTTATTTATAGCCAAATAATAGGATTTGATGTACACTGTTTTTAAACTTAAAAAAGTAACCCAAGTCTAATTTTTTTTAATATCAAGATAAACTTTTCTAGTTTTATAATAAATTAGGTTTTAAAGCCTAAAAATTTAAATAAGCGCTTAATTATCTAGTTTTAGTAGTATACATAGCCATAAAATCAAGTCTGAGTTTCTCGCATATTTAGAGATACTAAAGTTTAAAAATTTAAATGTTGTGAAAAAATACATTTTCCATGGCCATATTTGAATCAATTTAAATGCTATAAGCTACCTTTTTATGATATGGTTAAAAAAAAATTACTAAATAAAAGCGATATATTGATATCTTTTTTTATTAAAAGTAGCATATGCGCATTATAAAAAGCCGCAATTGTTCAATATTAAACCACCGTGTGGTTTGTACAAAACAAATTAAAAAATTACAAAAACAAGTAGTACTAAGCAGTTTTTAAGTTTGCTGCAAGATACATCTGTGCATTTTACCACTAGAAGCATGTACTTTGAACTCATGTGCTGTAACCGCCATAGTTGATTTGAAATTATGGGGGTCACATAATGAATGATTGAATTTTCTTTTTGTTAGTCATCAAGTTCTTCAATTCCTTTCTAACAGTTACTGAATTACCTAAACCTTTCTGTTGCTTTAATACAAGGAAAGATATGTTTGCATTTACATATGTTTGCTTACTTCATCCGAGCGTTTTCTAATTTCCACTGGTGTATGGCGTTGTTTATCTTCCAATACATTTTTTAAACTTCATTTATAATTAATTCATTAGTGGTGATTTTCAATTTGTTGATTACTGAAGTATGGGTGATTTTTTTGTTCATTACTGTTGACAATAACCGTTCAACAGCAGACGATTTAACAGACATAGATGTAACCTCCTATAATGTTTTCTATGGTGGAATGTTTGTCCAATGATATTTTGCTTTTCCTTTTGCTACAATCATTTTTAACTCATTTAATTTCGATTGACATGAAGTTTGATTCTGATTTTAATTTGTTCCTATAAATAAAATAAAACCTGTCAGTTGGTGGTGCTTTGATTTTTTCGAAAATACAAGAACATACGTACACACTAGATCTTGTTAAAGATCTGACATATTATTTTATTTATTTTTCTTGACCATGTCTATGAACGTGTTCAAGAAAGTCATTAAAAATTGTTATTTTTTAGCAAGAAAAAAATATATACAAAAATGAATTATAATGTTGAATATCTTTACAAATTTGAGCGGCAGTTTCTACCAAGTTACAAACCTCAAAAACCAACTGTATAAAAACACATTAACAGTTACACATTAAACCATATATATATATATATATATATATATATATATATATATATAGAACCTTACAGACACATCAACAGTTAAACATTAAATCGTGTAGGCGTTTTTTTATTTTAAAAACAGTTTATAATGGAAGTATTTAATTTCCACTCGCAATCGAATGGAATTCCATTCGATTTCTCTTTTCTTTCTTTTGAGAATCTGAAGCTTAAGAAGATACTCTTCAGAAATCTTTAGTAACTTTAGAAACTTCCTAGCAATAGCCCATTTGTTCGGTTTCTTATTAAAAAAATGTGTAAACACATTTACAATAATTATTGATTAAGAACTACTTAAATCACAAACCGTTTGACGTGACAGATAAATGACATTTTTTTGCCTATATTATTCTTGAATAATATATTCATATTAAAATTTAATAAATTTATATGTTTTGTTAAATATTCACATGATATTAAAGTTTGAGCATTAAAATGATCATTTAACATATAAACCCTTACAGAAAATTTCCATGGAAAATCTATAAAAAAACCCATGGAAAAGCCATGGGTATTTGTAACACGTTTTCATGGAAAAATCATGGGTTTTCCATGGGTATTTGTAACACGTTTTCATGGAAAAATCATGGGGAATTTCCATGCGTATTTGGAACACCTTTTCTAGGAAAACTCATGGATTTTCCATGGCAAAATAGCATGTTTTGTTTTTAAGTTTTTTCAATCTAATGTTATTTGAATTGTCATATTAAACCATAAAAAGCAAATTTTATCACGCAAGTCACTAATATTATTGAGTTCTTTAAATCTATTGGATCGCTTTCACCGAATAAAATAAAATAAAAAATTTTAATCTTGTTGAGTCCTACAAATTTTTGAAAAATAATAGCTATAATGCACCTAAAACATTAAAACTTGACTTCACCACAATATTTAATGCATACGTATAAACTTACTGAAAATAAATTAAAAAAAAAAATTACAAGTAATATCATACTATAAGTGATATACATAAAGTGATAAACAATTGAAATAGATTAAGAAAACAATATTTACAGAAAATATAGCAATTTACATGTTTATTGTTTTATATTAACTATTTAATAAAAATATTATATATATATTTGATAATTAATAACTTCAAGTTTCAACAGATTAAAAAGAATCATTAATACTATTATTGTTTTCACCACAGTATCATTGTCTATTTCACCAATCTAGACAATACATCATACAATTAATATATTCATACTTAGTTATTAATATATGCATATATAATTTTTTTTATTTACTAGTTCATTTATACTTATAATTATTATCTATTATAACTTACTTTATAATTACACATTAACACACAACTTTTTGAACCTTCTACATAAATGTTGCCAAATATTGGGTAACATTTATATAGAAAAAAGTAGCAATGAATATATCATTATTTATAAATAATAATTATAAGATAATTACCTCTTTTTCGCCCAAGCTATCTGCATGATGTACAACATCATGCAGATAGCTTTATATTTCCAGGATTGTTTGACTGGAAATATAACATTTATATTTCCAGTCAAACATTCCTGCCTATAATGTAATTTAAATAAAATGATAAAGTTAAAATGAAAAGATTTAATTCATATACAAATGTTACCTGCATGTTAGTAACATTTATATAGAACCAGGGCAGCAACAAATATAGTATTACTTATAAATTGTAATTTAAAAAAAAAACTTACTTCTTTGTCTGAGCTATCTGCATGATGTACATCATCATTTACAAACCTGTTTTGTTCACGTCCTTGTCATCTTTATATATATTATAAAAAACAGAACTTGTAAATGTACGGCTAAATGAATGAATTAAAAATTTATATTGCCAGTCAAACCTGCTTGCTGATAACGCAGTAATTTAAATAAAATGATAAAATCAAAATAAAAAGATTAATGCATATATATAAATGTTACCTGTATGTTGGTAACATTTATATAGAACAAGGCAGCAACAAATATATTATTACTTATAAATCGTAATTTAAAAAAGCTTTCTTCGTCCAATCTATCTTAAAGATGTAAAGCATTATTTCTATCGCCAGTCAAATTTACCTGCTTATAATGCAGTAGTTTAAATAAAAGAACTTATGCACTATCAAATTCAAAAATTTATTATTTTTTAACTTTACTATATAAAACATAACAAATAATAAATATATAATTTATTAAGTATAGTAATGTAAAAACATAATAAATATTAAAGTGTGTCCCTAAATTAATTTATTTTTACTTAAGACGAGCGCTTCACATTAGTTAAATGTAAACAAATAAAAATAATTGTATTATAATAGATAATAGTGTATTATTTATAAATTGTGCTTTTATATGCTTATATTTAACTGCGAAGTAAAATCTTGTGCACTAATTAACTTCCCTTTCTGATTTAAAACATTGCCATAGTTTTCCTTCTCCAATTAAGTTGTTCTTTGAACATCCTTATAAATTGAATCCCAAAGATTACGCTTATATCTTTTCTGGTTAATTCAAACTCAATTCACAATTTTATTTTGACAGCTTTTGAAATATTTAAAAAAATATTAAATGCATATAAAAACTGACAATGTTATAAATGATATAAATGGTAAAGAGCATTATTTATAACGCCAGTCAAACCTGTCGGCTTATAATTTAGTATATTATAATGTAGTAATTTAAATAAAATAGTAAAGTAAAAATAAAAGGACTTATACACAAACTATTACATTATTTACATATTCTAATAATTCTGCTATTTAATAGTAAAGAAAAAAAACATAATAAATATCCCCTAGATCTAGTCGCTAACTAATTGTCGACTTGAATGGTTGCGTCCACAAAATGACAAAAACAACGAAACATAACTTAAATTCAATAAAACATTTATCATAAAATAAAGTTTTTTAATACTTAGTAAACATTTACCATACAATAAAGTGTTTTAACTTCAAACATTTTTATGCAAACTATCCATTAAAAAATAAAAATAAAAAAAAGATAATTCTAGTTCTCTTTAGTACATTAGTTATCTAAGCTTATCCGATACACTGCTTATCTAGGCTTATTCGATACACTGCTTATCTAAGCTTATCCGATACACTGCTTATCTAAGCTTATCCGATACACTGCTTATCCTAACCTTATCCGATACACTGCTTATCTAATCTTATCCGATACACTGCTTATCTAAGTTTATCCGATACACTGCTTATCTAAGCTGATCCGATACACTGCTTATCCTAATCTTATCCGATACACTGCTTATCTAAGCTTATCCGATACACTGCTTATCTAAGCTTATCCGATACACTGCTTATCTAAGCTTATCTGATACACTGCTTATCTAAGCTGATCCAATACACTGCTTATCCTAATCTTATCCGATACACTGCTTATCTAAGCTTATCCGATACACTGCTTATCTAAGCTTATCCGATACACTGCTTATCTAAGCTTATCCGATACACTGCTTATCTAAGCTTATCCGATACACTGCTTATCTAAGCTTATCCGATACACTGCTTATCTAAGCTTATCCGATACACTGCTTATCTAAGCTTATCCGATACACTGCTTATCTAGGCTTATCCGATACACTGCTTATCTAAGCTGATCCGATACACTGCTTATCTAAGCTGATCCGATACACTGCTTATCTAAGCTTATCCGATACACTGCTTATCTGATCTTATCCGATACACTGCTTATCTAATCTTATTCGATAAACTGCTTATCTAATCTTATCCGATACACTGCTTATCTAAGCTTATCTAATATATTAGATGAGTTTTATAATAATAATTATGTTAATTTCAATGCACATTAGATAACTAGTGTATTAATACCCTAGTTATCTAATGTACATAAAAACTAAAATATTTGTTGTAAACCAAATAAACATTAAAAATCAAACTGATTCACTTGACATACTTGCAAGTTATGCAAAGTAAGCAAAGCTATTGACAATAGCTAGAATAAGTATATGCATAAATAATATATAATTAAATATATAAATAATAAATATATATATATGCATTTTATAATACATTATAATATAATATCCAGAGACGTTAAGACAGTATAGGCCAAGACCAAGACCAAGACATTTTGATTCAATAGCAAGACTAAGAACAAGACAGTTAAATGAGTCTGAGACGTCTCCGGACCAAGATTTAAGTCTCGAGACCAACATCTCTGGTAATATCATATTATAATGCATTATAAGATGCATACATTTATTATATTCTAGCTATTGCAAATATGTCTATTTGTTCATGTCTATATGTTAAGTTTGAATAATATTAAATGCGATGCATTATAAAAACATATAATTTATAGTCTTTTTAAATACAGAAAAACAGAAGAATGCAGAAAATATTGTTTCCTCAAGTTAGAAATGATTGTAACTCTACGAATTACAACGGCATCTTTAAAAGCGCGTTCGTAAAACCCATGGTGCAACGTGAGCTGTGAAAAAAAGAATTTCCGTTTTCCATGGGAAAACCATGGTTTACTCATAGAATTCCATGGGTTGTTGCAGTCAGTATTATTTGGTCTATGTGGTCCATTTTAAAATGTAAGTAGTGACGACACTTTTGTCTTAACTCACTTACCCACCCACGTCGCTTTTTGTCACGTTTTCAAGGAACCCGCCTACCCACTCTCGAGCGTGACGTAATTATACAATTGATCCTAATTATAACCAAATAAGCCGAGATAAGTTAACTGGTGTACTTATTATTTACTTGGTTCAATACATCATTTATAATAATTATGTGAATTAAAATATTAATTTTGAAATATAAGCAGCATGTAATGTAATGACAAAAATGTCAATCAACAATCTCTTTTTTGTAAAGAGTTTAATTTTATTGACGTCGACAGAAAGTTCAGAGGTCTTATTAAACGTTGCAAGGTTTTAGAAAGTAAATATTACTTTAGGTATTTTTTTTAAGTATTTTTACTAAAGTCCAGTTCACTTTAATTTTTTTAAACTTTTTACGTTACAGTTTGTACTTACACTTTAAAGTATTAATAAAAGTACAAATTCTGTTTGCAATTTTGTTTTTAGAAGGCAACGAATTGCAGAACTAATGGAGCGCCAAAAGAAAGAAAAGTATGGAGAAATTAGGGAAATTTCTGCCGTTGACTATATTGATCAGGTAAATAATGCTGGAGAAGGTGTGTGGGTTGTTTTGCATCTCTATAAATCAGGGTATCTTTTCGTTTTACTACTTCTTACTACTATCCTCCAAAACTAAGGGAATCTTCAAAGAAAATGTTTTTCTTGTAAATAAAATGTTTAAAACAATTATAAATCAATTTTAAATTAAAATCGTTTATTAGATTACTATTTATTAGATTACTATTAGATATACTATTTGCTAATAAATGTGGAATATATTAATATTTTGTTCTCACATCAATATTTTAACTGTTATTTTATATGAATACAAAACAATATAAAAATTGTAACATTTCAAAACAAAGATAAATTTTATCTTGCTGTTCGACAAATTGTCAATTTGGGAATTGGAACTTATAGAAAATTATGGTTGAACAATATTCTATAAGGTTGAATAAATCGAAATTTAACCTGAGAGGCAAACAAAATGTTAGACAGTAAGCAAAATGTGAGAAGACCATTGGTTTTAATTGCCTAAGCAATTAAAACCAATGTAACTAAAGGAATCGTGAAATATGGGGGAGACTAAGGCTTAACGGGTATTTGGTATTTTAATGTAAATGCTTACACTATATTTTACTCGAATTCACATTATCTAATAATGACATGTTCGCTTAGTTTTGGAGAATAGTGTATAAGGATTTAAAGAGCTTTTTTTTTATGTTAAGCTGATTTAAAAAAATATTTGGATAAAGCAATTATTATCTTCAGTAATATTTTAGTATCGCATTTCCTTAATGTTTTCAGTATTCCACTCTGTGAATTAATTGATAAACATATGGTTCAATTAGCTAAAAAATTTCCTGCAACCAAATTTTTACGCAGCATTTCTACTACCTGTATTCCAAATTATCCTGATAAAAATTTACCTACTATATTTATTTACTTCGAAGGAGATATGAAAGGTCAAATTGCTGGTCCTATTTTATTCGGAGGAATGAATCTTACTCAAGACGGTAGCTACTTTGAAATTAAAAAAATATTTAAGTTATTTTCTTCTTTGCACGTGTAAATTATTTATAAATACAAATGATTTTTTATAGATCTAGAATGGATGCTTTCTAAGTATGGCTGTGTTAAAAGTACCTTAAAGAGTGATCCTCGTGGTACAAAAATAGACAATAAAAATGGTTTTACTATATTATCTCGCTCGTCAAGGCAAAAAAATAGCGAGTCTGAAGACGATGATTAGAAAACTTTTTTTTTTATGATTAACAAGCAAATTTTGATAGATCATTTTATATGCTTAAATTTTGTTGCGAAAAAATTCGTAATATACCGATGCGGACGCGGATGCGTATAGGCTTTAACATCAGAGTAGTAACCAGACTAGTCTATGGATAGACTTACAACACAGACATAGACAATTCTGTATGTTGTAATGGACACAACAAATGTTTAATTTTTTGTCCTTGTTGTGTCTATCAAATTTTTGATGGTGTCCTAAGATTGCTCAGTTGAAAAATAATTTTCACTTCATAAGTCTACAAAGCATAATTTTTTGTCTATTTGGTGTCTATGATTTTGTCTAAATTTACTTGATTTCATAAAACCAGAAATCTTTCATTACCGTATTATTTGAAGATTGTTATGTAGTAAATTTATAATATTAAAAAAATATTGAAATGACATCAAAACTCCAAATGACGATCATTGCCCATGATTAATTATTGTTTAAAACTTGCGTACATATTCATCAATAAAATGAAAGTAAAAAACGTTTTTCTTTTTCACTATTGTTTTATTCACAAACCTAAATAAATTTTAACACCTATTGGAATCTTCTACTTACTAATCCACATTTTATAAAGGACAACTCCTTGATCACATATTTTTAAAATAATTTTATTGAAGGTGATAAAGATTTTAGTGACTAAGGAAAATTTTTTAAATGATAAACTTACCTTCAACTTTTTTGAAGTAATCCCAAACTGGAGAGGGCATTTTAAAAATAAATTTTCACGCACATTCACTGAGAATTGAAAAACAACTGAACTGAGTAATTAATGAACTTCAATTGAGCACAAAATAGTCCATTTTGAGGTTTTTAAATAGACGTTAACTTTTTAATCAACAGCACACGCTGGACAAAAAATTAAAAAATGAACTTCTGTTAGAAAAATTGTATTTTTAATTTTGTGCTCGTTTTCAGTTTTTGAAACGATGCTGCAGTGAAAATTTAATTACTCGTTATAAGTCCAAATTATATATTAAATAGATCTTCTATACCTCATTAAAAAATCGAGATTGTTCATTTAGTGTCCGTTTTTAAAATGATTGTCTAGAAAGACAAACATTTTTTATAGACAATTCATTTTTGATAGTTGTAATTAAAATTGTTGCAATTAGTGCTTTGTCGAAGTCTATTTTTGTCCTTTTATAATAAGGCCATTAGAGATTGTCTGGTTGCTATTATTAACTCAGTATTTTCTATTTCTACAGTTATTGATATTTTTTTTCTTTTTATTAATAAACTTTTTTTTTCTTTTGTTATTATTATTATCATTATTTTATTTGCTGCAATCATTTTGCTTGGCCTTGATCGCAAATTAAATCTTGTAAAAAATGAGGACGGAAAAAAATGTCCAAAAAAAAACGTATAAAATTAAAGCAAATACTCATTTGAAACCACCAGAAAAAACTGGTTCAACTCAGCTGAAATATTTCTTCTAACGTAAACATCGCAAACAAAGCAATCTTTCATTTAAAATCCAAAAATAATAAAAATCACGACAGAATCATTTATATAATATATATATATATATATATATATATATATATATATATATATATATATATATATATATATATATATATATATATATATACAGTGTTGGGCATTAAATTAGGACATTGACAAAAAAAGTTACATATTACATTTGTTTCCATATATAAATGCACCAAAATAAAATACTGATAATGAAATAGTTAGTGAGTGCATCCTTAATCACATAATAAACCAGTTTAAAAAAAGGTAATATATTGTATGTCCTCCTCTGGCATCTATGAGCGCTTTTACACGTCTTGGCATTCCACGAATAAATTGATCTGCAAGTTTCTTGAGACGCTCATCATGATGCCAGACATGAACTAGCTTCTCAATTAACTGTGCCCTATTAGTTGAAACTGTTTTATTTCCCTCTTTAACTCTTCCAGAGTTCCTCAATGGGGTTACAATCTGGGCTGTTTCCTGGCCATTTAAATGCTGGGACATTCCTTTCGTGAAGAAGTTTAGCGATGGATTTAGCCATGTGACAAGGTGCACCATCATGCATATATATGCAATTGCCATCTGGATACCATTCATCTAATTGTGTAAATAACTTTCTCTCTAATAAGTTTTTGTATTTTTCTTGGTTCATTATACTATCTACAATGTGGAGTCGCCCTGTCCCATGAATAGATATCACGCTCCAGACCATAATCTTCTGTGGGTGTTTAACAATTTCTTGAATACAGTCTGGATGATATGCTTCTGTTGATCTTCTCCTAACATACTGTGTCCTTTCTCCAAAAAATTCTAGCATTGTCTCATCTGAGAAGCAGACCTAAGCATAGACAATACAAAGTTTCTTTTAATGGAACACCACAATTTCATAACAACCAATAAATTAATTATTATCAATACTAAACAGAATGTCGAGGTTGCTCACATTAATGCAATTATTGCATTTAAAACAAAAAGCAAAAAGTTTATTCTAATAAGTAATAATAACCAGCAAACAAAGACAATATTTACTAAAACAAATATTAATGTTCAATAAATATCTTTATCCAATCATCTTCAGTCCAGTTCTGGTGATCTTTCGCCCGAGCTAGTCGCTTCTTGCACATTGCCGGTGTAAGCTTTGGTTTTTTCTGTGGCCTGTAGGCCTTGTATCCATGTTCCACTAGGCGTCTTCTCACAGTTCTACTACTGACTTGAACTCCAGCTTTCCTCCATTCACTAACTAAATCAGAAGATCATCTACGCCTGTTTTCACGACAAAGCCTTATCAGTTCTCGATCACCACAGGGTGTTGATTTGCGTGGTCTGGCACAGTTACTTCTCTTAGTTTCAGTAATATTGCCACCAGTAAACAAAGTTTTTTAATTCTTCCAACAGTCTGATGGGAAACATTAAGTCTTTTAGCAATATCCATATTTGTAAAAGACGAATGTTGCAACAAGGTAGCAAACTCACGACGTTTTGCGGGACTAATGTCCGAGCATTTACCTATTATTAATTTATAAAAATTTACAGATATATTATAGTAATTTCAAAATATAAACTTTCCTTAAATCCAGTCAGTATATTAATTATTACTAATTTGACTAATCATTAAAAGTTTTTTTCTGTTGCATACTGTTCAAAGTAACACCAACACAACTTCAATATGAACTTAATCACCTCGCGACTCCTTAACTGACATACAACGATAAAACTAACTTAAAATTCTTAGAATTAATTAATATTTTTCAAAACGTTTGTTTATTATTAAATTACCATGGTTCCAGAACACTAACACGGCATTGGTTGTGTTATTTTTAACTCAAAATCAAGAAAAAGTGAAATTTTTATGAATGTCCTAATTTAATGGGCAATACTGTATATATATATATATATATATATATATATATATATATATATATATATATATATATATATATATATATATATATATATATATATATATATATATATATATATATATATATATATATATATATATATATATATATATATATATATATATATATATATATATATATATATAAAGATTTGAAATCCATCAGGTAAATATATTTTCTGTGACAAAATTTTTTGATAATTATTAACTCAATCGTTTTGATCTACTATATTACTTTTTTAAGGTGGTCGTCTGGTAAAAAAGTATTTAAAAAATCAATTTTTTGTTATTAGTCCAGTTTAAAAGAAAAATTTGTGCTCTTTTAGAAAATATTTACTTTTAAACATATTTTTTAACTAAACTTTTCGAAAAATTTAATTCCTGTAAAAACATGTACTAGCCTTTTCCCTTAGCAACAATCATTTTTGGTTGTTTTGGGCCAAAACTAATAGCGAAACTTGTAACAACCTTTTTTGAGAAAGGAGAAACTTAAAGTTTTTATATAGTGTAAACAAAGAAATTGAAAAGGTTTTTATTGATTGTTTTAATGATGAGCTTTTGTCGCGCTGCTTACAAGGCACAAGCCAAAATGCTAACGAAGCATTTAATCAGATTCTCTGGCGGAAATGCCCAAAAAATACATTTGTTTCAAAAGATGTACTAGAAATGTGTACGTTTTCATCAGTAGTAAGTTTTAATGATGGATATTTAGCTCTAGCTAATGTTTTGAAGAATCTTTGTTTAACACCAGGAAAATATTTTATTGATCGTGCTTTAGTATTTGAAAGTAAAAAAGTCAAAAATATACAAAAAAAATCAACAGATACTTTAAAGAACAAAAGAAAAAAGTTAAGAGCTATAAGGAAAGGATTTATTGATAAAGAAAAACACCAGGAAGGAGGCGATTTTTTAAAGGATCATTTTAATTATTTTATTTTTATTTTGTTGGTTTTCTCCGTTTGTGATATTTCAGACTTAAAACGCAAATATCTCAGCTTCTATAAATTATTTTTGAATAAAATTTTCAGAGTTTGTTCATCTGTGTATAAGTTAGTATGTGAACCAGAATCTAATTAATTCTTTGAGCATTTTAGGAAATATGGGTTGGTCTTTGTTGAACTTTACCCCTTTTTTATTTCCACAAATACGTAAAGCTGCCATTATGGATCTAAACATAATTATAAATTTTTACTGGTTCACATACTAATTTTATATATATCCTGCATAAAAAACCAAACTTCATGCAAAACGGATGTACAGATAGCTAGAACTCTGTACATCCGTTTTGCATGAAGTTTGATAGATAGCTACAGATAGCTAGAACTCTGTACTTTCTGCGGAAACAGAACTTTAGTTGGACGTCTTAAGGATGTTGCACGGATTTATCTTTGCTCATCTAGGTTAATTTCTTTTTGATGAAATACCAATAAATTAGCAAAGTTTCCAACACCTGTTACTTTTGTCCATATATAATCTCTTTTGTTGCTTTTAATGATTCCCAACACGCTTTTGTATAAGTTTAACACATTCAGGTTTTTACGGTTCAATAACATAACTAATATATGGCTTATTATTGCAAACATCATTAAATGATGAATTGTCACCATCACCCAGAATATTACTTATAAATTGCTCCAAGTACTACTTATAAATAGTTAATCATGGATTGAGAAAATATGTTATCTGTCTCAATCATAAATTGAGAAAATATGTCATCCACCACCTTCAGATTTAACCCAAAGATTTAATGTGATTCAGATGACTTTATGATTGGTTTTCCTATTAGCCATACTAACATGACTGAGAGTCATAGTTAGGATGGTTGATATTATTTTTCCGTTTTTTACATCCTCTGCAATATTTACTAAGCATTGCGATATCATTCCAAGAACTATTTTATAACTATTCTCGTTTTTGCTATGTACCATTGGTAGAAACTTTAATCGAAACTTTTCCAGTTAGGTGTTTTTGTTATTGAATTATTTTTTACTTTATTTGAAGTATTTTTCATAAACTGTAATGCAGCTGAATGTTAAGCCTTGAAATTGTTTTCATTAAATTATTGAATGCATTATATAACCATCATAGGAGAAACATCTTTTACAGCTTAATATCTTTTACTTGAAATTTCATATCTTTTATTGAAAATTTTTTACAGATTCATATCCTTTACTTCACACTTTTACAAGTTGATTTCCTTTACTTTACATCTTTTATAACTTTATAACAATATACTTCACATCTTTTACTGCTTCGTATCCTTTACCGATATCATAAAAAGTTATTATTATTTATAAATTCATACTAAACAAATATCTTCCTTAACTATTGCTAAATTAATGACCTTTGTAAACTATATATAAAGTGTATTTGTGAAGTTCATATTTTTTTCAAACTTTGATTAAATTAAAAGAAAACCCAATTTTAAGTGTAGAATCATTTTTGATAACGATACTTTTTTTTATGTGTGATTATTAAGGTGCTCCCAGGTGTAATTTAACTAGAAAGTTCACGCACTAAAACTCCAATGTTACAAGACGCCTTGATAAATTTAAAAAATACATACGTCACAGATTTGCATCTTGTAAGCATTTATACTAAATTACAATCGCGTTTGTTATAAATGATTAATGGTGTGATTTTTTGGCATCCTAATTATGCTAAATTAAATTATGCACTCTCACTTTGAACGTTACTTTAAAAAGTAACTTTTTAAAGTATCAAATGAAAACGATTTTTATTTGAAATAATTAAGGACGCTATAAAGGTCACGTGATTTGTAATATATCTCAAACAGTTCAATTCACTTTTTAATAATCCAACATTCAACTTATGACATTGAAATCTTGTTCAAAGTAAAACGAGCAACAAACAAAGCACTGAACAGTGCCATTTCTTCTTAACGACGTAACTTTAATCGATAAAACCAATCAGAAAACTACGAGAAAGTCTATCAAACTCATCCTCGGTATGAGTGTTTACAAACCGAGAAAAAGCAGCAATGCAAAAATGTTAAATGTTAATAATATTTTGTAAATAAAACACGTTTTCGCTTAATTTACCAGTTTTAGTGGTATAAGAGTTGTCAAATATAAACTAACTAACAAATATATATACATATTTTTTAAAGTATGGCATGTCGAAATCTAGAATCAAATTTACCAAATTATTCCGAATATTCCGGGACGCAACCAACAGTTTCAAGAAAAGTTCACTTTAACGATAAACAAAGCGAGAACTGTTTTCACTACGAACTTTTTCCTGAATGTCATTCAAAAGATGACAATCATATATTTTTAAGCAATCACATTAAATTTAATGATGCGTACATAAACGATAAAGATATCAAAGATGTAGTAGAAACCACTCCACAAATAGAAAACAAACATTTGGATGTTCAGAGTATTACTTTAAAACTAAAGCAATCTTATGACAATATCGATCGTGAACAAGATTTACTAAAAAAGATTTCACAAGAACTAAACTTGTCTAAAAGTAAATTAATGTGCCATCAATGCGCCGTTTATAATAAAGATACTGCTCGCGAAGTTGATCGATTGCTCAAAGAAGTAGAATGTTTACAAAACCACTTCCAAAGCGTTGCTAAACGGAAGAAAAAATACTTAGAGGAGTTGTCTCTTCTTCAAGTTGCTTTACACAGAGATCGGACTCAAATGGAAGCAAGTTTTCAAGAATCACCTGATTCAAAACAAATTCTTAAAACAAAACTAGATGAATCATCAAAAGTGACACGTGATCAAAGAAAAATGATTTACAAACTTAAAAGCGATAATATTGCTCTCTGGAAACTTTTACAAGAGGTTCAAGAGCATTTGAGGAACGAACATCATAAAGGAAATGATTTTATCAACGAGTTTCAAGCATCTCCAGGAAATAAACAGTTATCTGATATTCCAACTAAAAGAGAAGTGGATATTTACAAAAACATGTATTCCGATGCAGTCACGTCATCGGCATCTTCATCATCATTAGATATTTTTCAAGATGGCAGAGTATCAAACTCCAGTAGTTCAAGCAATGAGAATTGTCTGTCTGAAAAAATACGTCACTTGGTTGCACAAACTGAACATATTAAACAAGTTATCCCAAACATTGAGAATCACCAGCATGAATTTGTGGAAACTAGCAGACTTTGGGGGGCTGGATTAGGTTTACGAGAGTGTCGTATTCCTTCCGAAAATGAAAAGGTAATTTTCTAGTTTACTACTGCGTTAAGTTTTTTCAAAAGCACAAGTAACTCACAACTAGTTTTGATTCCCTGTTAGTTTTAATTGCGGTACTAAATTGAATAATAAAAAAGAATACGCTTAGGTTGAACAATAAATATAAAGAGTTCTCAGTCTCATAGAAATGTTACGTTTGACTAGTTCAAGTTACAACATATTTTATTTAATTTTGTAGGGAATGAGAAGCGATATGAATGATATAATGTCCAGATGCGAGGATCTTGAAAAAAAAGTCGACCAATGCTCCACAAAAGACATTAGAGAAATACTCATCCACCAACTTCAAGAAATTGACCAAGAAAGTTCAACATCAAACTCATCTAAAGACAGCAGTTGGAAAAGGCGTAGTAAGTAATAATAGATTCTCTATTTCTACTTTTCTTTTATAATTGCATTCTAACAGAATGCTATAATATTTGTGTTAAGTATTTTATACTTGATTTAAAGTTTTTTACAGCTGATAAAATCAATGTTTTCATTTTCGGTAATAATAAAAATTATTGTATTTTACGTTATTATATATATATATATATATATATATATATATATATATATATATATATATATATATATATATATATATATATATATATATATATATATACACTTTATACTTTATACTTAATACCGTATCCTTAAATTTAGTATTAATATTTACTAACAATATAAAGAAAGACTTATTGTAAATTAATCTACTAACGCTTTTATTCACCAATTTACAGGTGATCCAACTTGCATTTGGAATCCAGAACAACATCAAAGAGCGAGAGAAGATATTTTGCAATGCCTTGATAAAATTGCGTTGTTAGAAAGAAACTTTAATGGAACCCAAGAAGAAGTTCGGAAATTGAGAAATTATATAAAGGTAATAATTTGTAAATACAATTGTTTCGCCCAAATATTTTGCTTATATATATGTGCGTGTCTGTGTGTGTTTCATATGCATTCTATATAGCGAAAGTTATATATGGCATTAACTTATATAGCGAAAGTTATATATGGCATTAACTTATAGGAAACCGCTGAGGAAAAAGAATTTTGTGAAAAAACATACAAAAGAGAAGCGATGGATCTAAGAAAAGTGGTCGAAAATAAATCTGAGGAAATCGAAAAGTTAAAGGAAGAACTGAACAGCTCTCAAAAGGTACAGTTGTTTTATAATAAAATTAAAAACATAAATGATCAAAAATCAACTAAATTTTTATATTAAGAACCTTCAAAATAGAATTAATTTTTAAAAGCTTAATTGCTACATAGAGACCTATTTTTACTTTTCTAAATTTTGGAGTGAACCACAATGGTCTTTTCTAAATAAAAATCTCAGTGCTTTAATAAAATAAAATCTTCGTGTTACCATAAACCTTTTGTTTTATTACAGCATTGTTTACACTAACAATTTTCATTTGTTAATTTTAACTCTACTCTTAGTTATTTTTGGTGACTGAATATGGATTAATTAGACGCTTAAATTTCTTAAGATTGCGGTAGAGAATCAGAAGCTGAAAGCAAAAATAGAAAAGTTAGAAAAAAAACTTCAACAAAAAAATGAAGAGATTGCGAAACTCGTTCATAAAGAAAACGAAACTAGATTTTTGAAGGAGTTAGTTGAGGAAAAAAACGAAGAACTTGAAAAGCTTAAGGTTTATTTTCATTATCGTTATTTAATATATCATTATATCAACTTTATTTGCTTTATATTTTAAAACTATTTTTAATGCTTTATATATAAACATTTAATATATACAAAAGTTATGAATATATATTTTTCAAATATAGTTAGATATGCAAGCAGCACTTGATAGAATGGAACGATTTCGTTTGCAAGAAGAAATCATTGAAGATTCAAATAATGCTCTAAAAAGCGATATGAAAATTTTACAAGAAAGAAATGATGAACTTAGAGCATCCATCGAAGAAAATATTCAAGAAGAGTTAGCTCTTCTACAATCTGCCATTTTAGAAGCGGAAAGACGTATGGACCGTATGAAAGAAGAAAACAACACCTTGAAAGAAAAAACTATTGCAGCAGAAGCATCTTCGAAAGGAGGAAAATCACAATTCGACATTGATAATGTTGTCTTAGCTAATCGTTTGAAAAGGTATGAAGAAGAACTTCAGAAAGTAAACGAGGAGCTGCACGCAAAAATCCTTACTGAAAACGAAAATGAGATTCTTTTAAAGAAGAAAGACTCGCAAATCCGAGTATTAACAGATAGTTTAAATGCTTTAAAGGAAGATGTTTTAAAAGGTTCAACAACCGAACCAAAATCAAGCAGTGACATTGAATTTTTAATTGCGCAACTTATGACTGAAAATAAAAGACTTGTCGAGGAGTTGAATAACAAAGACATGATTATTGATGATTTCAGAAACGCTTTTGTGAATGTAGCAGCCGAATGGGATCAGCGAGTCACTTTTGAGGCAAATGATTCTTTTAAAGAAAATATCAGAAAAGAATTTAATTTTGATACAGCTCTTACAGGAATAAAAGAAAGTTTAAAAAAATCTCATTATGAGTTGGTAGATAAGGTTGCAGCTCTTCACAAAGAACTTAAAGAGATGAAGGAAGAAAATCGAACGTTAAAGAAACAAAAAGAGTTTTCTACAAAAGAATCCCGACTTATAGTCCGATTTGAAAAGCTGAACGAAGAAAACAGTAAACTAAGAAATCTAATTAGCTGTCAAAACGTTGATGAAGTTAAATCTGCATTGTGTCAAGAGAATGATCTTTTATTTAATGAAAACAGTTTACTTAGATCAGCTCTTAATGAAGATAGAAAAGAACTAGTCGATAGTAATTTGCGCAAACGGGACAAAATAAAACTTCTTGAACAAGAGTTAAAGGACACAAGGAAAGTTCTGAAATTAAATTTAAAACAAACAAATGAGGATTTAAACTTTTCAAGAGACATTTATTTGAATAACTCAAGTGAACGCATTTTGAACCAATCAAAAGAGTCAAAGCTGGAGCAAAACGCTGTAGTTAAGGAACCGAGTGGGTTACCTCCAAAAAGTAAAAAAAGAAGCGCAAAGCAATCAAGTTCAGAGACATCATCAAACGAGAAAGCAGCTTTTGCCGAGATGATTCAACAAAACGAAATAATCAGAAAACTTCAAGAGGATAACGAACGTCTTAGAATGAACGCAACGACTAACAAAGAAGACAAAAAAGAAATTGAGGTTTTAAAATCTGAAAGAGAAAAGTTGAAACTTGTAATACGTTCAAATGAAGCATTTGAAGAGGAAGTGAATGAATTAAAAAACCTTTTAAAAGAAAAGAACAGAGAATTATTAAGAAGCAGAGAAATAATATCAGGTTACGAAAAAGAAATAACATTTTTACGAGACTACAGTGAAGGATTGACCCCTACTGGAAGTCCAGACGGTAAACGCAGTAGTTTCAAAAAAGCGGAAAAAGAAACTTTATTGCTCGAGAACGCGGCACTTAAATCTGATCTAGATAAAGCTTTGAAAGATATAGAAAAACTTATCGAAATAGTAGACCGTAGAAAATTAAGTCTAAGTAATCCACTAAGCAATAAAAAAAGCGTTTCATGTAACGATATTACGATATTAGATCATGAAAGTAAAAACGTTCAAAAAAATAAAAACTTTAACCATTTGTTAGATAATAGTATGACAGAGATCAATTCTTTAAAGCAAGAATTAATTGAATCAGAAACCTCTCGCAACAAAGCTTATGACGAAATTGGAAAACTTAAAGCAACTCTTCAAAGCTTTAGAAATGAAAAAGACAAAAGAGATTTTGTGGAAGATGAAAGGAAGCAGAAACAAATTATTGAAGAGTTAAAAAACAGTTTAGAAGAAGCAATGCGTGAAAAAAGAAAAATAATCTCACAAAACTTACAAGACAAAATCACACTCGAAGAAAAAATAAACTCTATGGTTAAAGAAATGAATAAATTAAAAGAAGAAAAATTAATTTTAGAAGAAGATAATAACATTAAAAGAGTTGAATACACAGAAAAAAACGATGATGGCAACGACTGGTTTCAAACTGATTTGAAAAAACGATTTTCTCTCCTAAGTCCTGATGATCATCGTGGCAATTTATCAGATAGAAAACATGCTCGCGATCACGGCAGATTAATTAGAAAACTCCAGGTTGAAAATCAAACACTACGATCAAAGATGCTAACATTGGAGGAAGAAGGTGTAGAAACAATAAAAATTATAGCTGATATGGAACGAGGGCACGGTCACTTGACTGGAACGCTTCGAACACATTTAGTACTTCAAAAAGCTTCGACTGCAAAACTTTTAGAAAGCTCTATCGAACAGTATGCTGCCGATTTTGAAAACTTTAAACGTAAGTTTAAATCACTTGAAACAAAGTACGATCGAGACAAAAAATCATCAAAACGAAGAGACCATGCTTGGGATCTTTTTACAAACGCATCTGCTTCCATTACTAACATTCATAACATACTAAATGAAGGGTTTTTTAAGTTTGAAGAAGATCTGGAAAAAGATTTGGATGAAGACTTTGTTAATAAAGATTATAAATCAAGGTTGTGGATAATGAGACGACAATTAAGTGACGTCGAAAAACGTCATCGTGAGCTGCAACTTCGTGCAGAAGAACTGAACATTAGGTTACACGCAAAGACTGCTGAATACGAAGTAACGCAAGAAGAACTCGAAGATACTACGCGAGATTTAGAGTCACGTGATTCAATATTGCACAAATTAAAAAAAGATGCATTGCGACTTTCTAAGGAAAATCAATCACTTAGTCGAGTGATCAAAATACTACAGGGTAATTTTCATTTTTACCGTTTCTAAATTGAATTTTGAAGGACCAGAGCAAAAGCAGATAATAAGTTGATTCCAGACAAAAAATATGTGTTTAGGTTGCAATTATAATAATCAAAACAGTTAAAATTAAAAATTTCCTTGGAAAGTTAATATTTGTTTTTTAGAAAGTTGCCTAATATTTGTTTCCATATGACTCAAAAGATGGTAAACTGTTTTAATTTTTTTAACTATATACTTAATTTGTTTTACTAATTTACCTTTTAGAAAATGAAGAAAAAACAATTAAAGAAGTGATCATGCATAACACAGTTCTACAAAGCGAAATAAATGAACTCAGTGAAAGTCACGACAATAGACTTAGAGATGTTCACGCTAACATTTTAGAAATGAGCGAATCTCTAGAAGAAAAACAAAAATCCTTAAGTGAGGCAATTCGTTTTCGGGATTTAGCTAAAAAAGAAACAGAAGAATGTTTACGACGAATACAACATTTAGAAAAAAAACTCCATGAAATGACTGAACAAAGAGACAAACTAAAAAAAGAAGCAGAGAACCGAGCTGGTTATATGGCAAAAGCAAATGAAGATCATGGCACAATTCATTTGTTAAGAGATGATTTGAAAAAGCTTGCTAAAGAAAACGCAGATATGAAGCAAGAATTATCAATAAAACAAAGACTGATGTATGAAATGTCAAAAGATCTTCATACCTTGCGTTTAAAAGAAGATGGCAAAGTATCTGAAAGAAAAATGTTCAAAAAAGAAGATGAAATTGCGCAAATGCGGCATGAAATATCTGAGCTAAAAACAGAAAAGTTTATTCTTGAAACAAAAGTCAAAGATCTTGAAAGAAAGAGAGATAAACCATTCTCAAAAGAAGATAAGTTTCTCGAAAAAACATACCGCAACAAACTCGTTGAAAAAGAAACAGAAATTCAGGAAATAAAAAATGAACTAACTTTTATAAAGTCAAACCAAGAAAAAAAACAAAATCCAAACAAAAATTTATTGGACCAGGGCGATGATTCAAATGAGCTTTTTATTTCTTTTAAAAAATTGCAGCAACAGTTAAAGGATGTCGAAGAAAAACGAGATATTGAAATAAAAGCACTTACAAAAGATATCCATCAAAAACGACGCAGAATTAGTGAGTTATTAAAATCGATAGAAGAGCTAAAACAAGCCAAGTCTCCAAACATAAACGAAATTGAAAAACTTGTTGAAAATATTGAAATTGAGGAACAACAATCATTATTGTTGGAAATTGATGCAAAAGAGCGCGAAACTGAAGAATGGAAGAAGAAAACACATTACCTCGAAAATGAGCTTAGGCAAGCCAGATCAGTTTTATCAGCTTCATCTTGCGAAGACGATAAATTTAAAAAAGTTTATCTTAACAAAATGCTACCATATAGTGGCAGTGTTTTGTCGGGCGGATATTTCGATCGCAAAACGCCGGGACAAGATTCTCTTTCATTGATGTCAAAAACACCTGAGGATGAAGATATCTACCATAAGCAAGAAGATTACGAATCAAAAGAAAACAATTATGATTCAAAAGTGATAAACAAACTATTAAATCGTACAAAAAGTAACGAAAACATCAAAAAAACTTCAAAGATACCTCAACGGCGCTTACCAGCGCCTAAAACTTTAAATACTAAACTCAGACACATACCTTCTAAAGCATCTGAAAAAACAGAAACGTGCGAAGATAATGGAAACGATGACGACCTAGAAATTTCTTTTGACAAGGTAAATAATTTTCTTCATGGAGATCCTAACGTTTACAGAAATACAATAGGAACAACTGAACAAAACTACATATACGATGTAAACGCTTTCTCACGACTCCAACGAGACATTGACAAATTAACAAACGAAAACATAATGTTAAAAGTTAATCTATCAGAATTAAAAAAGTCTTTAAAAAAAAGTGTTTCTGGTGTGCCTAAAGTTGTAACAGAAAAAAATGTTTTATTGATCGAAGAAAATAAGTCATTGAAGGAACTTCTCGAAACTCAGACACAAAACGTGTCTTCTCAAGAACGTGTAATAAAATCGCTTAAAAGTGACATGGAAAATTGCAAAAGCAAATACATTGAACATTGTGATAGAATTTCAGAGGAACTGAAAGAAAAGAAAAGAGAAGTGCGCAACTTAAAAAAAAATGTAAAAGAATTACAGATCTTAAATAGTAAAGGACCCGTTAATGGCTCTTGTAATGAATCAATAAACCAAAGCAAATATATATCGAGTTCTTTTGGTACATCGAGTTCTTTAGGTGAACAAAGTAAAGTAGAAGAGCTAGAAAAAAAACTGAAAGAAACTGAGACCACCTACGAAGATGTTTTAAAGCAAGCTGAAAAAGCATTAGAGGATGCCAAGCACAAACTAACAATACAGCATAAGCAAAACAAAGAATTAACAAAAAAAGTGAATGAAATAAAAGTAGATAACCAGTTAAAAGAAACGTATTTCGAAGAATTAAAAACAGAGCTGACAGAAACCCTTGCAGAAAAAAACAGTTATATTTCTTCTTTAAATAAAGAATACCAAGATTACAAACGTAGAAGCGAAGAAGAGTACGACAAAATTTCAAAACAACTTAGAGAATTAGAAAAGCAATGTCAAGACTACAAAATTCTCCTTGAAAATAGCGAAAGCACTACCTCGGAGTTTGTTAATCATTCAAAATATGAAGCAATTCGTATTAATGATGAAGTAAACGAAGCAAAAGACATTGAAAATTCAAAGCCTAAATATAGTAAACCAAGGGGAAAACATGAATCGTTGGTAAACACACTAGATATGATATCTGATGATCGCTCAATTAAGACAGACGTAGATGAAAAAAATTATGAAAATCGCAAAATTGATTACGAAATAGAATACGAGATTTTAAAAGGATGCAACGAAGAATTAGAAGAACAGATTTTTAATCTTGAAAATAAACTAAAAGAAAATGAAAAGTATATTCAGTGTGCAGAAAATGCAGTTAACGAAGCAAAGATGGACGCTGAAGCAGCTTTGATGAAACTGCAGCAAGCTTTAAATCAAATTGATACTTTGGAAGACCAGAAACAACGGTTAGAACAAAAGGTTAGAGAGCTTGAACAACGTAAACTTGAGAAAAGTGGAATATATAACTTTGCTCTCCAAAAACAGAGTCTTGAAAATAATGAGCAAATTGAACAACTTAAAAGTATAGTTGATGAGTATGAAGAGGAAATGCACAGAAGTGACACCATGTTAAAAAAAGAAAAATCAATTAATAAGAAATCGATTGAGGAATTTAAAGAGGTTATAAAATCATTCGAAGAAAAATTAAACAAGAAAAACAAAGAAATTGAGATGTTAAAATATCAAAATGAAGGAAAGAACGTCCAGCTTAATTTAAACGATTTAAAAAAAAAACTTGAAGAAAAACAAAAGCAATTAAACGAAAAAGATAAGGAAATTTCTGATCTAGAATCTCAACTGCAGAAATGGATTCTAAAATCAATAAGTGAATCATACGATGGACCAAAAACTCTGCTCGAGCAATCCAACAAAATACTGGACATGTCAAATGACTCAAAAGAGTTTAAAAATAACTTTACTGAAAACTTCAATGTTAATGTAGACAACGAGTTAAACAACTTAAGAAAAAAGAATTCTGATTTGCAACTAGAGTTAAATGATAAATGTAAAGAAATAGAGTTATGTATGGAAAGATTTAATAACAAACAAGTAGAATTACAAAGTGTTTTAAAAATGAAAGAGAAGCTGACTAACGAAATCTACAAAAAAGAAAGCTACATTCAGAAGTTAAAAGACTTACTCAAACATAGTGGCATTTGCAACGAAAATTCCAAATCTTTTCAGGAAGTAGTTTCTTATTTTAGTGAGGAGTACAAGGGGAATGTGCCGACACAGGTCCTTGAAAATGAGGAAAACTTTAGTTCAGAAACTTCAAAACTTTCAGATATTCGTAACAAAAATAAAACGCTTATTGTAAAACTTTATAAAGTTGAACAAGAAAACATTACTTTCAAAGCCTTAAGTCGTCAATACAAAGAGCAATCAACAGAATTAAAAGATGAATTGCTCGTGGCAAGAGAGAAAATTAATCAACTTCGTTCTTTGATTTATGAAAACTCAGCAGACGACTCGAATTTGAAGATTAAATCAAAATTACTTATAGCTTTTGAAGAACTAAGGGAAAAATCTATTGAAATTGCAGAGTTAAATTTGAAATTAGAAATTCAAAGCCAAGAGTTGGATAATCTTAAGTCTTGTGGATTTACGCAGACTTTTGAAGAAAAAAATACTAAACTTGTTCGATCAACTAAGGTTGAGTCAGAGGTTGATGACCAAGAGTTAGTTGATCAAAATATTCAACTCAGAAGCCAACTAATAAGCAAATCTCAACACTGCGATTTTTTGCAAGACCAAATTTTTAAACTCGTCAACAAAGTTAAAAGTATCGAGAAAAATTTGTTACACGAAAATGAATATTTAAAAGAGAAATATATTTTCAATAAAAATATTCCAGAGCAAACAGATGTTACAGAAGTGACTCCGCTAGGTAATACTTTTACTTTACTATCAAAAAAGGCAAAAGATGACGCTAACGAAACAATACTTTTAGATGGTTTTGAAGAATATAAAAACGAAGAAAATGATTCACAGAAAGAAAAAATTTCTTACTTACAAAACTTGATTACACAAAATGATTATGAAAAATCTTGTTTAAAAGAAGAGAATAACGAATTAAAATTAGAAATCAATAAGTTAATGAAAGAAATAGAAGTTCTATACAAAGATATTGAACAACAACGTCAAAAGTTGTCCAAAGGAAACGAAAATATAAAAGAAAGAGAAGAAGCAATAAAATGTCTACAAACACAACTCTTGAAGGCTAATAACAAAGGTGACAAAATGACACTTGACATGACTATTGTTTACAAACTCGCAACCATAAATTTTATATAAATTCTAACAGTTTATAACATATTCATATAACATGTTCGCAAATTTAAACGAAGCTCAGAAACGAGTTTCAATGATTTATAAAACTTACAAGGGCATATAATTTACAAATGATAAGAATAGTTTTTTAGTTTAAACATTTTAATTTCATTTTAATATACTTATTTTTTTAAATCTTTTTTTAGCTTTAAAGTTTGAAAATGAAATACGTCAAATCAACAAGGAAAAACAATCCCTTCTTGAACAACTTGAAATACAAAAACGTCGTTACAACGATGATATCATGAACACAAAATCAACATTTTTACAAGTAAAAGAAGAACACATAAACTCACTTAAAGAAGAATTGGCAAGTACAATTGAGGAAAAGTTAAAACTGCAAGTGATTCTTAAGGAACAACAATTAGATTTGAACCAAAAAGAGGAGTTAGCAAATAAACTTACTAAAGAAAATAAAAAAATAGACTTTAACTTAAAAATGAAAGAGGAGGAAATGGACGAACTAGTTAACGCTTTATCGCTGTTAGAGGCTGAAAATATTAGGCTGGTTGATTGTTTAAATATGCGCGTGCATTAAACAAAAAACAAAAAAAATCTTTGTTCATGTTAAAAACGAAAACATAAGTATACGTTTTTACTTATTTATTATTGTAGACCGCATTTCATAAAGTATAAATCTAGTTTATCTAATGTAGTTCACACATGTAACCTATTGTATGCATATACTTTCAAAAAAGAATAATACAAAAATTACTTTGAAACTCTGAGCATGAGCTTCACTACACTTATGAGCATGACCAGTTCTTTTAGTAAAAATTTTAAAACTTAAAAACAAGTTAGATTGAGATCAAATTTTTGATTGGTACTCTACGGATGGATTTTATTTGTAATGACTTTATATGGGCATAATGTTTATTTATCAGTACTGTAGCTTTAAAATGTATTGATAAAATGTAAGATTTTTTGAAAAAATTAATAAGCATACTGTAAGCAACAAAAACAAAAGAAACAAGTCGATGCATCAATTTCTTTGTCGATTTGTATCTTGAAGATTCCATTTTTTCGGATACGATTTTTCATATCGAGAATTCCATTACAAACTTATCTGTAAGACATCAAAAAAAAAAATTCTAACTTTAAATTTTAACAAGTTTTTCTTGTTAATCTTAAGAGTCATCAACTTCATCTCATCATCATTCCATTCATCTCAGCCTCATTTCATCCTCATTCCATTCATCTCAGCCTCATTTCATCATCATTCACTTTATCTCAGCCTCATTTCATCGTCATTCCATTCATCTCAACTTCATCTTATCATCATTTCATTTATCTCAACTTTATCTCATCATCATTCCATCAGGTCCACAACGTTTATTTCATCATTATTTCAGCAGTTTGCAAGGTTCATCTCGTAATCATGCGATCAGTTAGCTTCAAGAACTTTGAATGTATTTAAAAGCAATACGTATGCTATATTTACTAACCAGCGTAAAAACATTTCGAAGACGCAATTATCTAAAGTTAGAGTGGAATTTCCAGAAATTTTCCGGGAAATTTTGCTCAAAACTTTAGGAAATTTTCAAAAAATTTTTTTTGCATTAAACTTATATAGTTATACAAAATTCATTATTTTGTTTCAAAAATATGCGTTCTATCATCGTAGTATTTAAGTTCTTTAAATATTTAAAATAATAATAATAATAATAATAATAATAATAATAATAATAATAATAATAATAATAATAAAGACCCACAAGCGAAAAATACAAATCTTTTATTCAAAATTTTATTACCAAGTTTATCAGTTCTCAATCGCGCATTTTTTTAAAAATGCAATAAAAAGCTAAAGTTGTTATATATTACTTTTACGCATATTACTTTTGTAAAATAATGCGTTGTTATACGAAGTAATATACGTTCCAAAGTAAATTCTATTGCAACAGAAAGTAGATCTTTTCCAAGTTAGCTTGTCTTTTGAGCTTGTGTATAACACATTTCTAGCTTTTACTTCTCTCAACTACGATGTAAAATATTCACAAAATACAAAGAATAAAATCTTTTTTATATTAACAAGTTTTATTGCGTATTTTTTTAAAAGTGTTTTAAAGAATCAAAGATTTTTTATGTGTAAAGATAAATAATAAGAATAATATAAAATTATAAAATTTTAAAAAATATAGGAAGTTTTTTATGTATAAAGATTGCATTTAAAACATCTTTATAAAAGATACATGTTATAAATGCGCTAGCCGTGTAAAATTATAATAATTTATCTAAAAATGACATTAGCAAACACATTTGATCTGAATATTCAGTAAAATAAAAATAAATTAATTTGCTTGATATGATATGATAAGACACAGACACACACAAACACACACACATACACACACACACACACACACACACACACACACACACACACACACACACACACACACACACACACACACACACACACACTAATTGCCCACTTGGCAGTATTGGTTGAAAAATACGGTATACATTTAAACCATTTAAAAGTATAGCATAATTTTTTAATTTATTGATTTATAAAGTCAAAAGTTCCCTAGCAAGGTTTTGACGAGTAAGACTCAAGCCTTAAAGTTATTCAAACATATATTGCTAACTTTTAAATAGTTAAAATTTAGAAAAAAAGTTTTTCTTTACTTTTTGTCTTTCATTAATCAATAACGTCTTAAAATCAAGAAAAATTTTAAAATACTGTAAATATACAATCAAGTCTTTTTATATATAATTTTACAGTTTTCAGTAACTTGTAGGCCAAACTAATAGACATTAAAAAATGCCCCATCCCCAATATGATTATATGATTAGTAAATAACAGTATTAAAACGTACTATAGACGTATTAAGCACGTCTTGCGTTTACTGATATATTTTATTGATAGCACAAACATGCGAAATTACAGGTTTTTTTGCTTTTTACAGTAATAAAATTCCTTGATTTACATCAATATAAACAAGGAAATAAAAATGATATATTCTTGAAGTTATACAAGTGACAAATATAAAATATATTCACAAAAAAAACTGTTTCTTTTACACGGAACAAATTCTAAAATAATTTTTTCTTAAACCCTTCTTAAAATGACTTTTCACAAACAATCTTTGCAATTGAAGTTAAAAAGACAATACTTTATATTACTTAGCAATCTTTTACTGTATTCTGGATAATGATTGAGCTTTTTTTACCCTTGCCAATGTATTTGAAAGTTGTGATGTATTGCTTCTGTTACCTGTTTTGAGTAAAGTCCAAGAGCTTGGCCATGTCTGTCAATGAAATTTTTCAGACACGTTTTAAAATGTCGGAAAAGACACTCTGAATGCTTTAATTATTTGTGGGTAGTTTTGATCAAAGTTGCACCCAAAACAGCCAGACACTTCCGCATTGAACTTTTGGAAAGTATCAATAAATGGGATAGCTGCATAACATGAGTGTTTCTTAGCAATTGATTTAAAAATGTCAATATTGTGTAGCCGCCTTCTGAACTTATTTCTTGCAAAATTTCCACCATGGTAAGATTGTTGTTTAATGTGTAATGTAACAGTTCAAAGAGTTGCTTGCGGAAAAACTTAAAGAAGCGCAGCAAAAAGATGATTGAAAACTCCAATTAGAAGATGAAATTCCATGGGAGGAACTTCAAAACCAAAGTGTCTCCAGGTAGTCTAAATATTGGAGAATGAACAACCTTTTTCTAGTGAACCTGCTGACTTGAAGATTGAGACCTTTTTTTTCATAGACTCAAAAATCCTCAATTTCCTTTGAACCAGGTTTACACCAGACACAGGGATGTGCACTTGAGTGTGCTTGAAGCCCACAAAATTTTTTTGCATGTTCACAGGACAAACTCCTTGCGAAATGTTAGCATAATTTTCTTAAAGCCCTTCAGAGAAAGCAATAATGAGTTGTTGTTTGACACCAGTGTCCTTAAAAACCTTGTTTGCGCAGTTGAGTTTTGCTGGGGGAATGCTAGGTTTATAATTTAATTTAATAATTCCCAGGCTAACTTTCAGAAACTCACCTCCTCCGTCAATTCCAACCTTTACAATGTGATTTTTAATTAAATTAAGTTTTTAATAAAAATATTAGTTTGTTAAAATAAAAATTGACAGTCAAATATTTATACTGGAAGTATTCAAGAGATGATAGTAATAGTTATATAAACTATTAATAAACTGGAAGTATTCAAGAGATGATAGTAATGTGGCCTCTATATGGCTAATTGCCATATAGAGGCCACATACCCGGGCCAGCGAAGACAAGTTCAGCTCATCAATGAGCGTTATCACAAGCATCGCTGACCAAGAGTAAGTGAGTTTAAGAAGAACGAAGTAAGTTAGAGTGAAAGTCAGAAGAAGTCGAGTTAGAAAGATAGCATAGAGTAAGTGGGACAGATATTGCACGAGGTGTTAGAATGTGCAAATTTTAATAAATGTATTTATACATATATTATTAAAAGTGATTATGGGATTGATATTCGAACAAACATACAATTTGATGTCACCAATACGCCAATATTTTTAAATTTTGATTTCAGAATGACTAATGAGTTCATTAAGCTTTTTATATTGTATTGCAAATTTTTCTATTTATTTTGCAATTAGATCACTACAAAGTTTATAAAAAATGATTTATTTTTTGTAGATCACAATAAAGGTTCAAAGAAAAAAGTCGTGTCATTTGACCTCCTTCTAAAATTTTGAAATCAAATCATAGTTTTTTCAAAAATAATTTAGCTGACCAATCACATAATAAACAAACATAAGTAAGAAGTAAAATAAAATAGTAACAAACCCGAACAAACATAACGTTCACCGTACAAGCTTATTGTTACCAGTTTGTAACAAAGTTTTTAAATTCGAAATAACTTTTGTTAAGTCTTAACGACTTAACAACGAATAATTGAAGCATGAAAATTTATGTTTATTCGAATTTAAGGTTGAGACGACTATGACTTTATGTGCTGTGCCACCCCAAACAGACTACTAAGTATATCAAAACTTATCTTTTTATACACTTTACGCCTCCGAGGAAGTGCTTTCAAAACTTTAATTATATCTATTTTTTATGTTTTGTTTTGTTTAGGTCCACAAGTAAAGTTGACAATAAATGTGAATCTATGAGCCATTAATGTCTAGTTACGAAGTACAATATTATTTTAGCAGGTGCAGGTTCAATTGTAGCAAACCTTTTCTAATTCCGTTTATTGCTTTTATTTTTTAAAATAAATAAAAAATTTCAAGAAACAGCATTTGTCTATTATTTTTATTGAAAAAGTATTTAAAATGAGCATGATTAAGAACATCAAACATAAAACATATTTACTGTGAATCAAACATAAAACATATTTGCTGTGTCTTATGATTGCTTTGTAATATGACAAATTGAAAAATTAATGTACTTTGCGCAGGACAACTAGATTTTCTTAACAGATTTCTTAAAATTCAACCTATTTTTATGCTTTCATATAACGATATCTTACTAGAAGAAAATTTACGAAATTATCTCAAATACTGTGAACTTTAGCGGTGATTGCGTGCCTTTTTGAATTTGCATGCCTTGTCAATTCAGTATTAATCAACGAAGTGATAAAAATTTTACAGGCTTGCTCAATTTTGAATCCATTGTTGTAAAAACCATTACAAGGAAAACAGCACAGTGTGATTGTTTGATCTGCAATGTTGCCAAAACCAATGGAAAAGAGAAACATCCTCTGCAATTCATGAAAAGCCAAGCTAGTCCACAAACTCCTGCAGCTGAAAAAAGTTGCACAGCTTGCTTATCTGTGCTTTCTCAAGGACATCCTTTTTTTAACTATACACAAGGAAAGCGTTATGAAAACCTAAAAAAACTTGCATTGGCAGACCAAATAGGTGTAGATAAGATTGCAACCACGGTGATTTCAGGCGAAAATGCATCACTAAGAGGAACAGTTCGACCTACCACAAGGAATGCCATTGGCTTTAAGAAAAGTAAATGTACAATAAAATTTTTCTTAATTATGATTTTAGTCTGATTGACGTTACAAAATGTAAATAATATAATTTTTAGGGTCATCAGCTGCACAGTAAGTCTTTCCTGACCCTTTAAGTGTTCAAAATATGGTTTCAATCCAAGAGAGTACTAGGATTTCAAATACTGGAATAAGAAAACTTGGATCTGCTCTCAACCAGATAAGCCCAGTAAAGCTAGTTGAAACCAACTTTTAGCAAAAACATGCTGATAGTGGCAAAGCATTGAGAGACTACTTCACCATAAGCTCCCTAAGACATGCTGCGAGCTCAGAAGATTTTGCTGTGGTCAATCATATTATGAAAAGTCTGGTACAAAAATGACTGAAGACCATGGATTGGCTCCAAGCTATTCTTATCCTACTTAGAGTTTTTTTGAGTGAAATAATTTTTTTTGGGAGAAGCCATAAGTTGTTATAACTTGAGATAAATATCAGTTGCAGAAAAATAATAATAACTCTGTCGGGTTTCAATGCAAGATTTTGAAACAACTCGTTATGGGTACTTAATGTATCAAGTACTTCAAAGATTTTGATGTGATTTTTCATCAGCATTAGGGTCTAAAACTTTTAGGGTGTCTGCCTGCTTTTTTACAGATTAAACAAATATATTTTCTACAGTCTTCATGCTTTTTTGGCAAATGTAGGCATGCTAGAAAACTAATTTTTTGCGCGCAAAAATGAAATACTTTTTGCATGGACGTAAACAATAAGTTCGTGATAGGGATAAGCTGAGTAAATTCTCTTAGCTCAAAAAAATCGATTGAAATTCCAGATCTTTATTTTCTTGAAATTTCAGATAGGCTCTTTATAAGTAATTTAAAAAATTTAGTGTGACCAATAATCACTTTCATAATTAAAAACTTGTAAAATGCTTTATTTATAAGCAGTGATATCTATCATTGAATAGCGGTCGAATTTAACTTTCTGCCCAAAATATCCAAATTAAAAAAATCTCTATTGGATTTCAAACTATAATTTTAATTTTTAATGTTCTGAGAACCTTATAACATTCACAATCATTGGTTAAAATGGATTTTGGTGGGAAATTTTTTCAGCATTAGGTCCCAGATTTTAAGAAAAACATTCAAGATTAGAGGCAACACAATAGTTAAGTTAATTAAAAAAATGTTGATACATTCTGTTACATATATTTTATATTTTTGAATTTTAGTTTAAAAGAAACATATGAAATCGGATATATTAAGATTCATTTGTAATAACACCTGTTTTAACTCATTTTTAAACTGTTTTATACTAGTTTTTTTTGTATTTACAATCTTAGAAAAATATTTCCATAAGTAAGGTCCACAATATTGAATTGAATACGTAATTAATTTTGAATTATATACAGCGACAATTTTTTTTTCTTTTTCTTTTATTCAATGATCAAAAAAACAAATACAATAAATCTATTCATAGTTTGATGAAAAGGTGCTACATCAAGCCCCTCTATGCTGACGAAAATAAAATCACAGAAACTACAGACAAAGCATCAATTAAGTCTCTAAAAGTTACTTTTTTATGCTATCTTTGAAAGCATTGGTTGATGGAGCGTTCACTGCTGCTTGGGAAAGCGCATTCTATGGGACAACAACTATATTTGAAAAAAAGTTATATCGTTCTTCACAAATTTGTACAAACTGACGTTCTAGTTTTAGGTTATGCCCTTTCTTTTAAGTTACCCTAGCATTCTATTTGCTATTGATGCGGCTGACTCTACTTGTGGTCTAACTATTGGAGACCATCACACCAAGATCTCGTTCGACTACAGTCTTTTTGAGTGGATAACGCGTGCCGTCGACGTTGGCCATTGAGTACTACGCGTTCACTTGTTACAAGCGCAAATATTTAACAAATGTGCAGCTACAAAAGTAGCTGAAAAATTTACTAAGGATCCGTGTATGTAAGCCGTCGTAGCCAGTTGGTTTTTTTTCATCAAGACATTTGAGGGACTTTTGTATTATATCAATAGAAAAACTTGCTGGGTTGACGACACAAATTGCTTCAGTACAACTTTCAAAAGCTGGCATTGGACCTTTGGGCTCCAGAACAAAAATTGATTGAAAATAGTTATTTAACAATGAGCATATATTGCTGGTAGTGATGTTGCCATAAGCTGTTTCTACCGGTGTAATAGTGTTCCTGACGCTCTGCTTGCTTTGTACATATGCATGTAAGCGTTTCGGGTGCTTTCGGATTTTCTGGAGAGTTTCCCTATGTAGTTGTTCCTAGGAGATTTTACCATTTTAGTAACGTTTTTTCAAGCGGTGCGATGTGATCCTTTGAGTAATTTGTGCGTATCGCGATCTGCAATGATGAACTTGGGCCAAGAGGCGTGTTTAACTTTGACCGCTTTAATAAGATCTTGTGCTACACATTGCTCCTGTTTCTCGGTGAAGGGAGTAGTTGTTGATAGGATGTAAAGTGTGATGGCTTCATTATATACGTTTACTAGGAGCTGGTAGTTATCGTTTGCATTTAGACCAGTGAAGTCTATTTCCCAATCAACAGCTGCAATGTGCGAGGATATCACTGCGTAGTTTGCTCGGATCCAAACAAGTCGAGGTAGCAGTGGCAAAGTACGCGAGTTGTCTAGACCTACAACGGCGAGTTGACCTTCAATAAAGCAGTATGCCTGGCCCATTAGAGTGTTGCCGTGAGAATTACCTTGTTCGATGAAGATTTTAGCTGAGTTATTGTGTTCAGATAATTACTGTTTTCAGATGACAACTACATTCTAGTTATCATCTGAAAATTTTATCGGGTATGTATGAGCTACTTTGTCAAAATAGGGAGGAAATATTTTCGAAGATATTTTTGTTTTATACATGAACATTAAAACTTTATTTTATGTTAGTTGATTTTAAGGACATTTAATGCACCAAGTATTTGCAGAAGAGGCTTGCATGGTACAGTTCTATTGGCTCCAAATAATGTTCTGCACAAGTGTTTCGGTTTACTGTACAATTTTTAAAAATTTTCATGATTTGTACTGAATAAATTAAAAATATAAACTTTTTAAAGATATTAAAAAGTGTATATTTTTAATATCTTTAAAAAGTTTTTTGATATTTTTTTCTCAATGCTGTTTATGTGAACACTCTAGCGTGTTGTTGATATGTACACTTTAATGTTAAGGTTTGTCTAAGATAAAAAAATTAAAGGAAAACTTCAGTAAACTTTTTATGACGCAAAAAAAGTTTACTTAAGTTTTCCTTTAGCAATATTTGTTAGATTTGGCAGTTGAATGGGAATATTTTATGATTTATTCACTATATGGGATAAAATAAATTTGGCTTTATCCTCATTTAGAGCCAGCCCAGTCATACTCAAGAAAACCATGATGGTTAAAACACCTATGCATGAATTTATAACTGACTGATGACTAAAAAACTAGCCCAGGCGTCTTCCAGAGAAAAACAACTTCTTTCGGTGACAGTAATTGTGATTTGGAAAATAGTTGTGCTCGATGACCGTACCACTAACCCTTACGGGCTAGGCCCAATATTATTTAAAAACTTTGGCATATAAACTTCGCCGAATGGTCACACACGAGCAGTGAACGCCTGAGGGAAGAAATGAAGTACATTAGAATAAAGGAGAATTATTTTTCGAACAAAGCATATTTTTACAGCTGTCAAGACAAAAATAAAGATTAATAGAGAAATATTTAAAAATAAATAAGACAGACAATGCACCTAAACAGTACTAACAATAATAAACAATAAATTGTTTTATAAACACTAATATGTACGAAAAAAACCAAAAAATAAGTCACCAAACAAAAAATAAATTAAAAAAAAAATCGATTACAAAAATAAAAAGTATGTATACATCAGAATGGAAATTGTACGCTGGTTACTAACACTAAAGTTACTAAATTTTACTTATTAAAACTTTTAGCCGATAGATTATGTAAGCAAAATTATTACATATATTTTTTTAAATTGTTTTAATTAACTTCGTTAGCAAATCAATATCAGTAAGCATTGAAAGTTCTATTGGTAATTCGAATAATTGAGCAGCAAATAGAATAGAATTTACTTATAATGCTTAACCAGCATTATAAGTAAAGTATCGTTTGGGTGAATTTACGTTTGACATTATGCACACGTATTGAATTTAGTTGTTACTGATGCAACTAGTTAGGTTATTGAAGGAATTTCCTTTATTTCAATTACTCTTGTGCTGCATTTCTGATAAAAGCTTACCAACGTATGGACATCAAGGGAGTCACCAGTAAAAAAAAAAAATTTATTGAAAACTTTTTGTTATGAAGCAAGAGACATCAAAAGAAACAGCACTTAAAATTTTTTTTGGGATTATAACAGAGAAAATTCATTATACGAAATTCATTATACGAAGATTTATTGATAACTTTTAATTGACTTGCGTCTTATATATTTTTAATGTTCAAATTAGATATATATGGATTCAATTCACTCGAGCGTTCTCTCAAATTTGAAAATATTGGGGCCAAAGCTGAAAATCAGTATGAACTACCGGTTATTTCAAGTCGAAGCTCTACATTAATCGGTATAACGATTATAACGTTTATTTCAAGTCGAAGCTCTGCATTAATCGGTATAACGATTATAACGTTTATTTCAAGTCGAAGCTCTGCATTAATCGGTATAACGATTATAACGTTTATTTCAAGTCGAAGCTCTGCATTAATCGGTATAACGATTATAACGTTTATTTCAAGTCGAAGCTCTGCATTAATCGGTATAACGATTATAACGTTTAAGTGTATTCGGTATAAAGAATACAATTTTTTTTTTTTACAAAGATTAATTTACTTAACAATGTAGAGTTTACTTTTTAATATAAATATTAAGAAACCTAAAAGTAGTTAATTACACATATAAAAACCACGAAGTATAAAATTGAAAAGCCAGATAATAAAATTGAATTACCAATAAAAACATAAAATGGGTTTGTACAATATATGAAAAAATAAAACTAAATGTAAAATGGGAAGAAAAAATTTCTTTAGATTAAATTTAAATGTTTTTTTTTTTTTTAAATAATATTCGTAAAATTTAAAAAAAATCCCACTAAAAGTATTATTTAAATATTTTAAATATATCGTTATTTGTCATTTAATTATTTATCAGACTCAAGCTAACACAATTCGAATCGTTCTACTCGTAAATAAAAATTACATAATACTTATGTCTGATTTTCATTTCTACCTAATATCTTTTTTAAAACTAAAGAAAAATATTTTTCAATTTAAGATATAAAACCAAATAAATTCACGGTAAACGACTTTAAAAACCCCTACGTTCTATTTAAAAAGCTTAAAGAAAAATAGATTTGAGTGTTAACACTGCTTAAAGAAAAATATGGTGCAAAAACACCTTTTGTTAAAATAGTTTTCCACATTTAAAAAAAACTTTCAACAACCTTGTCATCTTTAAATTATTTACGGATTACTTGCGAATGAACTCGATTCCTGTATTAGAAAATAAATATTTTTAAAAACAAAAATAACAGTTCATGTAAATTATTAAATCTCATGTAAACAGTTCATGTAAATTATTAAATATCAGATTTTAAAACCGTTTTTTGTCTCTAATGTAAGGAAAAACTCTTTAGTAAAATTTTTTTAATCAAAAATTGAATTATAAACAAGTTAATTTAGTTAGCTTTTGAAAATAAAAAACAATTTTATATAGAGAAAGTGATTTATGTAATAATAATAACAAAAATATGTATATGAATATACAGACTATAAGGAATAATAATTTTTTTAACTTCGTTTTTAAAAGAAAAAGCTTTTTTTTATTTAGTTCTTTTTTGTTCATTTCTTATTAAAAAGGAAGAGAGAGAGAAAAAAAAGTACAGCAGTACCAACAATTTCAACTCATAAGTTCAACTTAACCCTCGAGATAAAGTGTCTCATTTTGTCTCGAGGGTAACGGTGAAGTGGTTGAAATGGTGAATACAACCAATGAAAAATCAAATTCAGTCTTTTTAGTCTTCTTTATTCAGTCTTCTGACTGAAAAGACATGAAATTTATTCAGTCTTTCCAGTCTGCTTTATTCAGTCTTTTTATTGCTATATGCTTATACTTCAAGGAATTTTTAAAACACCAATTTCGCTTAGTTTTACTTTTGCTCTCTAACCATTTAGGAAATATACAATTTCAATACAAGAATTTCCGTTTGGCATCCAATTATCTTGCTAATACGAAGACATTCAACTTTTGTTTATCTTTTTTTGTATATTTTTGTATAACAAGATGAGAAGTCACCAGGGAGTTTTAAGTTGAAATTTTTGTTACAGCCGTATTTTTCCGTTTTTTATTTTCTTCTTTTTAAAAAGAATGTAAAAAAAAAAACAAGAAATTTTTCAAAAAAAAGCATACTTTTATTAAAGAAAGTTTTTAAAATTATTAGTTTTTTTTAAAGTTTCTTGAAATGGCATCAAGTGATAAGAGTGACAAAGGGAAGATTTTTAATCATTAAAAACAAAAATAGAAAAAATTGTAAATACACCAATGTCTTTTTCATGAATTACAAAAAACAAAAAAAAATCGACAGAACAAATACAACGACCTACTGAAAATTGTGTTAAAATTCGTTAACAATTGAATACAACGGTATAAAGCACAATATAAAGTATAAAGCACAAACAATCATTCAATAAGGATAAAATAGCTTCCAGCAACAAGCAAATTCGTTTTTCATTGTTAAAGAATCCTCTTTCAGTGAAAAAGTGACGGTAGTTGAAATGGCTGAAATGGGTCGAACATTATTATTTTTTTTTTGATTTTAGAAGAAATGACAAATATCTGGTTAATATCACTCCGACAACAATAAGAATATTAAAATTAAAGAATTATTCCTTAAACAAAAAGGATTGATCGAATTTGCACAGTTAAAAAAAAACACACCACAGCATAGCAGAATGCAATTTAATATTTTACGTATTATTATATTTGATACTTTAATTTTTATTAAAACTTTGAAATGACTATCAAAAATTAAAAGTCTAAAAAATCCAGGATTTGTTACTTACTCTAAATAATGACCTATACTCTAATATTTGGTATCCTCCAAGTGCAGCTATGACATTCTGCATACAATTTGGCATGGAATATTCAAAAGTCTCACTCGTGCTTTAGACTTAAAACTAAATCTGAAGTTTTGGTATGATTACTTTTAGTCGTGCAGTCTTTTCTTAACAATTGTATAGAGACTCTAGTTGGATTAAGATCAAAGGATTTGATCTTAATCCAACTTAATCCAATTTGATATTTAAGTTTTTAAATGTTATTTTCTACCACAAACTTCTTCATTTTTTGGGACATATAACATGTAGCCAAATCCTAAAGGAAATATTTCTGTTAGGAAACATTTTCATCATTTCTGTTAATTGAGTTTGTAGAACCTCGCTTTAAGTTTTAGAGTTCATCATTCCAGTAACTGGTTAGAGTGTTTTTGGTCCAACAGCAGAAAAACAACCCAAAATATCTACTATTTGGGATGCTTGACATGCTGCTTAATATTTCCGGTTCATAATAACTCACCAGCAGAATGATGAACAAACTGTGAATGCCTTGCACTTCAATATGTAAATCACCAGAAAATAAAACCTGTAATCAATCAATAAATAATCAAGTTAACAATTGATAAGTGTATTGTAACTCTACTTTAGTTAGTAACAGCCATTAAAGAAACAGCTTCAATTTTGAAGTATAGTATGATTACATGAATAAAAAAAGGTTTATAATTAACAACTGCGCATTGCATCTCACCTTTCTATTTCTTTAGTCTACTTTTTGTGTTTCATTTCCCATAAGAGACACTTCTTCATTACAACTGTAAGTGACTACTTTTTATAAGGTTTTCTAGCAAACAGTACGCCCACTACACCATTTCCAATGCACCATTTTGAACATCGTCAAGCTGGGATTTTTGATTCTCTCTTGCATCAGATATGGATCATATCTCTCTAAGATCTTTTGCATATGATTGTCTTGATGGTAAAAAGCTATCAGTGGCAATATAATACTTCCTAAGACAGTTAACTGTAAGTCGGTTCACTAAACATAATTTGACTATTTTCCACTTTCGATTTATCAGAATACTGAAGCAAAGTAAATATTTAAGATATTTTTTTTTTGTTATTGTGTCTATCTTTGTTTATGTACTTTTTATTTATTTATTTTATACTTGCAATCATAGTTAAATCATAAAAAAGAAGGAGTAAAACAACAATAACAAAAAAATTTGATGCTATTAATTTTTACTCTCTGAATGTGCGAGTGCGAGTGTATAACCTACTTTTATACAATAATCGATTACAAAATAATATAATAAAGCATTTATATATTAATAAATTATCAGTTATTAATTATTATTAATAAATTATTAATAAATATTAGTATTAATATTTTTATTATCAATTTATTATATATTTTTAGTAGTATAATAATTAGTATACTTTTATTAATAATTATTAGTTTTATTATTAATAATTAGTAGATTAATAAAAAATAAAGAGTAAAAAATAGAGAGTAAATGAATATTACTTTTGATTGCTGAGTAGCTTCATAGCTGCTGCCATTAATGGACTTTTTCCTAAAACACAAGCTAACATTCAAACACAAGCTATTTGTAAAGCATGAATGAATGGAAACTAGGATTAACTAGAATGGAAACACTAACTATGATTGTAAAAGTATGTGGTTTACAATTCACATTACTTAGTTTAAACTCATAACCCTAACAGTGTATTTAACATCAAAACATGGTCATAACACCTATTGTCTTGTGAATATGATTTGATATTAAACACCTAGTGCATCATGACCATGATTTGAAAATAATTCATTTGATGGTAACTCTATTTAATAGAGTTCATAGCAATACACTATATGTTAGCGAGTCTTTCAAAACTTGTGATAAAGGTCTGTTTCTACTTTAAAAATTGCCTTACTTCTTAGAAGCTAAACAATGAAAAAAATTTCCACTTGCAGTCAGAGCAATAAAAGATTATAATATTAAACTTTAAAGATCATGATAACTTACATTATAAATGTTTGAAATATTTATGTATATTTATATATTTTATATTTTTAATGTTAAACAGGACACACATTATTACAAGTTTTTGATAAAGTTGAAATGTAAATTTTAATAAAATTTAATGTAAATTTTGTTAAATGTTCATTTTAACAAATAATGAAGTTTTATGTTAAAAAAAGTGCTCCCATTCAACAAATTTCTGGATTTTTAATTGCACTAAACTTTATTTGTCAACATTTCAAATCAAAAACAGCACTAGCACTAAATGGAAAAGTTGAAAAAAAAGGTTACCTTTTTTCTTTACATGTTTAAGTCGTGAAGGTCCAACTGCAACGTTTTCTGATTGACTATTTGTTGAGGCAACTGAATTATGATTTATAGTACATCTTTCTTTACGACGAACTTTAACAAAAGGCACTGCTACATCAGCTTCTTTTTCACGTTGCTTTTCAATACGCTCTATTAGAATGAACTTTTTGTTAATAAAAAATATAAAAATTGCTTTTTTAAATACATATCTTCACCTTTCCAAGGCCAGGAGGGCAACACCTACAACCTAGGAGGCTACTTTAGTTTTTTCAAATTACAATCCTCTTTATAACCATGTTATAATCTCTTATAATCAAATATAAAGTAACAAAATAAATAAAATATATTAAAATGTTTATAATCTTTCTCAATCCTAACTCTAAAATAAACCTTGATGAGAAAATTGTTTCTATGGAGAGTGCAAAGTCAACTTGTTTCTTTAGACACTATGCAGAGAAACTTGTTTCTATGGATACTGTGCAGAGAAAATTGTTTCCATAGAAACAAGTTGAATTTTACTTAGTCTTTTTAGCTGTTCTGTTAACTATTTTACCATGCTTTTTTCATCACATAAATGGTTATTGACATTTTTTATCCAGGTTTTGAACTAAAATTATTTTGTGTTTTATTTTTTTTTTTAAATGTAATAATATAGATTTCTTAACCATGTTTTCAGAGTTTTTCTATTCTTAGAATAAAATCTGCTACATTTGAGGAAGATTTTTCTCATAAAAGCAGATGTCAGTAAATAGTAAACTTACTAAACATTTATATTACTTTGTAAACATCATGTGGAATATATAAAGTATTAAACTAAAGTTTGACGCCCTTCAACTAATAACTTTAACAAAGCAGAGCAACTCTAAGAGATCAACATCAGCTGATTCAAATTCATCTAAAATAACATTCTCGATAAAGCTGTTAATTAATTATAGCTGACTCTAGCTGACATCAAATTGATGACAAAGTATGATAGATATAGATAGAACAGATAAAAAGAAGTTCTTGTTGGATAAAACAGTTCAAATAAAATTCATATTAAATTCAGAAAAATAAGTCAAAATAAGTTCTACATATCCAGAGTTTAGTATCTAGTAAACATGTTTTTACATATAAAATATATTTAGGAAACTCAAGTTGAATGCATAAATTTGCAAATTTCATAGGTTTTTAGTTGTATTATATATTAAATATTGACAAAATATTTGATAAAGATATTGAAATCTTGAAGAAGTAGAGGTATAAGAGTTCATAAAACTGCTTATGTGACAATTTAAGTTCAATTTTATTGTTGTTATTGACTTCGAACAAATTAACTAAAAATGGACTAGTTGAAAATCAAAATTAGTTGACTTTAATTAAATCGAATTGTTGATTTAATCAACTATGGATTTCCTACTAATTGACTAAAAGTCAATTTAGTCGAGTAATAATCTTAAAATCCTTATATCTTTTTGTTCAACTTAGTTTTTTCCATTTATAACTTTTGTTTGTTGATTTAATAACAATAGCATGTACTATTATAACTAATACTGTTTTTTGTTTATTCTCTTAAAGTTTTATTTAATTTATCTAATTCATAGAATGTTAGCAACACCTAATTAAACTTTCAGTTAAAAATTTCATTAAATTTTTTTTTCTGTTTACTCTATGATTTTCATAAATACTTTCATACAGGGCCATTCTAAGCTAGCTTGGGGCCCTTAGGTTGCTCGTTAGCCCTTAGGTTGTTAGCTCGGAGCCCTTGGGCAAAATAAAATCATGAAGCTCCAAATTCTAAATGTCAACTATACAATATTATTGTAAATTAAATTGTATAGACTTTTATTGTATAGATATTTAGCAAATATTTAAGGCAGTCATTGGGCTAAATCATTGGGGTCAAGAACTAAATTGTGCCACTTTCGGAGCAGCCTCATTTTATTTTGCTTCATCATTATTAAAATGAAAATATAGAGAAAAAAAAATAAACAATTTAAATATTTTTATTATACTTTCTTTCAAAGAAAAAATTTATGCCCATATTTTAACTAAATCAATTTTTAGTCCACCAAGTCGATTTCAAAAATATATTAGTTGATTTTAGTCGAGTTTAGAAAATATATTACTTAATTTAGTTGACAATCTTTAAAAGTTGTAACAACACTATTCAATATTTTTGTCAACTATTGAAACAAGTTGACTTTGCACTGTCCATAGAAACAATTTTCTCATCAAGATTTATTTTAGAGTTAGGATTGAGAAAGGATTAACGGGTGATGCGGAAGTTATTGGACAAAATAAAAACGTCAATAACTTATAAATAAAAAAACAAACTACTATTATATTTTTTTAAAATAAAGCATTTATCTTTTAATAAAAATATATTATTTTTTATATGAAAAAACACCACCATCTGATATTGATCTCAACACAATATTTTTGTCAACTACTGTTTACTTCATATTAGTTCTAAAACATTAATTGAATAAATTTAATAATTTCTTTATTCATTCTCTCTACTTGCACTTAATTCATTTACTCTTCTATTGTTCATCATCACATGCAGTTCATTTATTTAATGTAAGTTTTTGAATCATGCCTTCTAAAGCGAATCACTTATTAGTGTTTAATAATACACCTTTTACTAACATTCTACCATTTGTAGTTAAAAATTGCATAAGGTGAAACAAACAACTTATACTTCTTAGCTACCGCTACCCTAATAGTAGCTAACACAAAATGGACATTTTTCTCCTATTATTAAATTGTGCTTTAATATTTTACCTTCATTTGTATACTAATGTGGTATCAGATGTCTATATACAAAAGTTCATTTAAAATTAAAACCTTTTTCATTGTTTTGAATAAAAATAATTGAAGAGTGCTTATTGAATTTTTTCAGTTAGCTTTGAAGCTTTTTTTTTCTAGTTTTAAAATCACATAAAATTTTTGCTGCTTTGATATAATAAGTAATACTTGTTCACTTAATTCATGCAAGTGTGTTTGTTCTCTATTTTTTACTGGCTCATTGAGCTAATTATTATCTAAGATAATCTATTTTTAATCTTGTTTAAACAACTAATTTTGCTACAATTCAAAAACACGATCATGATACAATTCTGGCATATTAAAAGCTTCACTTTTTTAAACCTCAAAATACTGCTTAAAAATTATTTCTTATAAAATTTTTCTTAAAAACTATTTCTATATAAAAATAAGAGCAACAAAACTGCACATGAAAAACTTCAATTCAAGCAAAAAAACTTTTTATCACAATTAAAAGTAAACTGAAACATTTTACATGCAACCCATATTTCTATTGCACAACATTCTCTTGAAACCCCTACCTTTTTTTTTGCACAACATTATTAGAGATTTTTGGTTTAAAACAGTGTTAAAAAATATATGTTTAGTAGCTCCTTGATATTTTACCGCATTTGTTAAAAACTGTTTTTGTTTAAATTTGTTTAAATACTGTTTTTGTTAAAAAAAATTTTATTAAAAGTTTTTATTAAAAAAAATTTTAATGCTGCTCATCTTTTTACCTAAGGCTACTTCAGTCAAGAAGACACTTTTTTTTTCCCCTTTTAATTTTACAACCTTACATCTCTTAATTTAGACTTAAGATAGGTTTACAACCCGATATTAAGTCTTTTACTCTGATACCAAAACCTTAATAAACAAGGCTGCTGCGCAGAGGAACAAGTTGAGCGCGGCACTTCCTAGGAAGTGGTGGGAATTGAACTCAGAATTTCTCACTTACAAAGTGAGTACTATACCACTAGCGCCTCTTAACAAGGTACAGCCATTTTATATTTCACTGTTTATTTTAGCAAACAAAAAATGTTCTAACCTTTTAAGTCTAGTTTCGATTGACCAATACTATCTAAACCAGTACCAAACTTTTTTTGTTTTCTCATAACTTGAGCACTTCCTTTAGGTGTTCCAGCTAAATAAGCCAACTTCACTGACCTCTCAGGAGCTTTAGCAGCTTGAGAAATTGTAATTTTGGTACTTAATTTCTGGAGACGTTCTTCTCTTTCTATATTGAGCCTCTAAAAGCAATCCTCGTAGTTTTCCTTATGGAAAACTAATTACTTTGTTATTTATGTTATTTTATATATTTTTAATATAAATATGAATATTAGTAACATGAAAATTAAATATGAATTAAATATTTTTATGTTAAATAAAAAAATATATGTAAAAGACGTACTATTAAAAATCTTTCCTTATCAAACATGTTACATTTATAGGTTAAAGCAGGAAATTTTTAAAGGTAGAAACAAATTATAACCACCTTACATGAAATAAATCTCTCCAAGATTCATTGGATTCTGGAACTTTTCCTTTAAACTCACGCTGAGAATGAATTTTCCATAATCTTTCAGATTCATCCAAAAAATGCTGCAAATTAATTTTATAAATGCATTATTTAACTAATAAAGATTTCTATTGGCATTTAAAAAGATTAAGAGAACAGAATATAATTATAAAAATAAAAGAATAATTTTATAAGAATTATTCTTTTGACAACTTTTAATTACTTTGAATTTTTGTATTGTTTTAAAAACTATTAAATTAATTGTGAATGCTAACAAAATAAAATGTTTTTTAAATTATCACTTAATTAAGTTATTAAATTAAAGTTATTAAATTAACTTGAACCTATTTTATTCTGACTTAAAAAGGTAAAACGAACAATTTTTTTTATTTAAAAAAAATATTTCTGGACTTGTTTTTTAATACTTCTTTAAGTAAACAAAATATGGTAAAAAATTTTTCGGATAATCTCTATGTGATACATACATACATACATACATATATACATACATACATATATATATATATATATATATATATATATACATATATTTATACATATACATACATATATTTATACATTATACATATATTTATACATATACATACATATATACATATATTTATACATACATATACATATATATATATATATATATATATATATTATATACAAATATATGCATATATATACATATATATGTATATGTATATATATATATATATACATATACATATGCAGATAAGAATCTTAATAGTGTGTCACCATCACTTGTGAATCAAAGGAAAATAAAAAAATACACAACTTTTGATTTTCAAAGTTCTTACAGGGTTGTACTCTTCTAGTCTTTGAAGCTCACTAGGAGAACATCTGGAAAAAAAAAATTATGAAGTTCACTAGGAGAACATTTGGAAAAAAAAAAAATTCTCAAAAATAATTTAATTGCATAAAAATTTTAATAGTTAATATACCAACATACTTAGCTAACAAAGGCTCTAGAATAATAAAGGGAACACCACCAGTCTCATACAATGCTAAAAAATAAAATTGTTATTAAATAGAATAATAAAGGAAACACCACCAGCCTCATACAATGCTAAAAAATAAAATTGTTATTAAATAGAATAATAAAGGGAACACCACCAGTCTCATACAATGCTAAAAAATAAAATTGTTATTAAATAGAATAATAAAGGAAACACCACCAGCCTCATACAATGCTAAAAAATAAAATTGTTATTAAATATAATAATAAAGGGAACACCACCAGTCTCATACAATGCTAAAAAATTAAATTGTTTGTTATTAAATAGAAAGTTCAAAACTTTTTTTTTGTAAAACTTTTTAGAAAATGGTCACTAATGAAAACTTTTTTTCCTAAGATGTTTCCTTGTTTTAATTAAGAAGCATATTTTAAAGTATATTTTTATTTATTTACAAAATGTTATAAAATCTACAAATACTACAATAGATTTTTGCAATTCAATTTTCCATTAACTTATGGATCAATTTGAGTCCAACCTTCTTGAAAGATTTGAGCTCTAACCTTGATCTATATGATTATTAATTTGAGTCCAACCTTCTTGGAACATCTTTACCTTTTCTTTCTTTCTTTTTTTTTTTGAAAAACTGTTTTTTTTTATCTAAAATAGCTCTAGGTGTTCAATTGAACATCTATGGTATGATATCTAGACGTAGAGCTGCCCATTTAAATAACTCAAACTGCTTTCATGGGTGTATGTTTAAGGTTGTTGTCTTTTTCAATTGAGGCCAGAAGATTTTTATTAAGAATGTTGACATATACCTCAGAGTACATAATTCCATCAAGAGACTCCAGCTTTCCTATTCTGTTCCAAGTCATCAATCCCCACACCATAACACTACCTCCACCAAATTTTACTATTCATTAAATGCAACTGATTGTAAATGCTTTCTTTCTTCATACTTTTCAAGCTCCATTTAATTTTAAAAGTAAAACATTTTTTCAGAATGATAACATCATATTTCTTAGGAAATGCAAATCTTTTGTCTAAAAAAGTGGGTTTTTAAAAGGGATGGTTTATTATGGCTTGATGTTTTTTGGTGCTAATAAAAATCAATTTTTTTGCAACATCTGGACAATTTGTCAACCAATTCTGGAAATTTTTATAATTTTATATGCAATAATCACAACATATTTATACTTCCATAAATATTCTTTGTAAATATCATCGCTAGAAATAATAGCTAATTATACTGAAAATGCGTTCTGTATTCTGGATGTGTACTCATTAAATATTGTTTTGCAAGGTACCTGAATTAATTTGGTCAGATCTAAATGCTTAACTACTTTAAAGATTTGCAATTAAACTGAAGTAATAAATAAAACCATTAAGAACTATCTGGAATAACCAGTCAGACCAGTGTAAATGCCAGACCAGTGTAAATGCTAGACAAGTGTAAATGCCAGACCAATGTAAACATTAAAGTTCAAAAACTAAGTACTAAAACTGCTAAACAACATTTAGTATTTGCCAGTAAGAGAGACTACACTCAAGTGTAGTGGCTCCTTAAGTAAATGTGGTGCTGACAGGAACATGGTGAAAAACTATCATTTATGAAGTAAATGCTCTACCACTACCACATCTAGAGCAAGTTAGATAAACTATATTGACAAAAAAATCATTTAGAAATATGAATAGCTTAACAAGTATTAAGTATGTTGCAGTATTAAGAATGTAATAAATGTAATATTATAAAAAAGTTTTTAAGTAATAAAAAACATCCTAAAGTATCAAATAAAGTCTTAAAGTATAACACGAGTCTCAAAGTATCAAGTGAGTTTTATTTTAGCTAACAGTTCTTAAATCTAAAAAAAAATACTTTGAAGTGATTTGAAAATTCAAAATAAATTAAAAAAAAAATATTTTTGACAATTTAAAAACTATCATAATTTGTCAAAATGATAATTATACAATTTAAAAATTGTATAATTATCATTTTTTTAATAACAATTAACAATAAAATCAATTTTTGATCTTTATTATCCAGTATCAAGTTGATTAGTCCACAACTAAGATCTTAAATGAATTGTAAAACCATTTTTATCTTTTTTTTTTCTAATTAAAAACATTAACATATAAATAAATTTTTGTAATCCTTGTAACTTTTAACTAACTTTTTAAAATGTTTTAAATAATAAATAAATTTATAAACAAAAGAGAAAATCTAATTTGATTCTTATTTTTGAAATTTTGCTTTAGCTATCAAATTAAACAAAATAGAACATCAAAAAGGAAAACTTCTGCTCCTAATAAAAATAATAATAAAAAATAAGCTATAAGAAAACTTTCCACAAAAACAATAACAAAATAACTTACAGTTAATATTTTCCATCAGCACTTTCATGCATAATTGATACAATGTCATCACAACTAAAAAATAAATAAATTATAAACTATCAATTTCTGCATTTATTATTATTAAACACACGAGTTTCTTTAGTTTTTTACTTTTAGAACTATTTTTGTAATATTTTATTTTTATTTGAACAGAACAAACTGATTTATTTTATTTTGTTATATAAGGCATGCCAAACAAAAAAATATTAAGTCTTAGGAATGGAGTTCTTTATATCACTGCAATTAGGGATTAAAAACAATACATGGTATGCTAAAGAGACCACCACGTTTAATGTGGTGTCACTCAAATGAAATCTACTAGAACAGATTAAAAGATTCATTAAACAAGATTGGTCATTTTTAATAATTATACTTTTGAACAATTTTCTTACAAAGCAAAGTATCTATATTTGATATTGTCTATGTTCGCACAAACTTATTCACCATTTTATTTTCTAATTTACTTTTAATTTTAAGCAAGTAAAACCATGGAAAATAATCTTTTAATTAATTTTTAACTTTTTCTGAAATGATTTCTTATTTTGCTGGATAATGATTGACCAACAATTACTGCACAATATTGTGATTGGTGAGATAATCCGAATGGTGAGATAATTTGATTGGTGAGATAATCTGATTGTTCAACATCCTTGTTGGAAGCAATCCTTTACTTTAATCAAAATTAACCAAGGTACAAAATAAGGATAATTATTGTAAAGATATTCTTCTGTTTAATCTTTGTTTTTAATGGTTAGGTTTTTACTTATGCCTCTATAAAAAAACTCAAACTTTATTTTTTATCAATGTTAATAATGATTTTATTTTTAACATTTTTTGGGCCTATTTAATCCTTTTGGGCTTATTTAATCACCTTGTTCACTCATTCATTCCTTTGTGCTCTCATTCATTTATTCCTGCTAAGACATTATTAACAGTTAAGTAGTAGATAGTGCAATGAAAAAAAAAATTTGGTTTACGAAGAAGTAAGAGATTAAAGATTTATTTTTTAGAAGAGATTTATTATTTATTAGAGTCATTGCAATTTATAAGAGTCATTGCAAACCTAAGGATAATAGCCATTAACTACAAGATCTGCAAATGAAACAGACAAATTTAATCTTATAAGTCTCGCAATAGCAAGTAGGTCTGGTTAATTTTGCAAAAGGTAAGCTTCCACAAGTAAAAAATTACTTCTAAGACCATACTTATAAAGGATAGATTGAAACAATTTAGAAATTGATGATATTAACAATATAAACAATTATAAAATAATGGGATAGTCTTTTTAATTTTTCCGGAAAAAATTGAAGAAAACTAATACAATTCTTAGTGTTATATTATTCAAGTTATATAGAGTAATACAACTTTTTTTTTGGCAGTCTAAATGAGAAACAAAGTTATGAATAATGCTTGTAAATATATAATGTTTGTAATTTAAGAATACTTATATTAAAAATTTACAACGGTCTAAAAAAGGTGCAAACACATCGGGTATTTGGTATTTATTCATGACATGGAATAAACAAAAATAAAAATTATATAAAGTACCTGTCCAAATTATTAGATATAGTGTAGGATTTTAATACTTAATAAAAATAAAATTAATGCAATCAAATAGTGATATTTGCTAAGTAGCATGTATCAACACAAGACTGCTGTTTCCAGCATTTGAGGATGATGATTCCACACACGAATGATTTGGGTTTTTGTTGTAATCACATGCTAATGATCAATTTCATCAGCCTCCACATTATTAAAACGTTAAACATTAAACATATAAAATAACTAAAATTTTAAAAGTTCTTTGAAACTTTTGTCAAATTTAAACACAGTTTAAATTAACATTAAGTTTTTGAAAATAATAAAACATAAAATAAATTTCCATAAAATAAATTTCAGTACACATTTAAAATTACAAAAAATGTAGGAAAAAACCTCCATTGGCTTGTTTTTTCCCTGAATACATCTGCCCTCGAGAGCCTCTTTTAATGATAACACTTTGATCTTCAACATGATGTTCAGCTAAAAATATCAACAAATAAAAGATTCAATCAACAATATGGAAATTGTTGAAAATTGAATTGGTGAAAGAGCCCAACACAAAATTATGAGAAAAATAATAAGATAAAAAACCAACAAACTTTTTTTCTTGGACAAAACAGGTTCAGGTAATGGTCGATATTCAGTTTTTGGAACACTTAGCATATATTCAGGCAACTCAATATCAGGAAGCTTGGGCATTGAAAATCTGTTTGATTTTGTCTATAAACAAAATACAATATTCCAAACAAATATGAAAAAATTTATTAGATTAAAAACTAAACAAAAAAATTGATACTAACATCTATCACTGATTCAGTTACTTTAGAATGAAAGTTCTTCTTTTTTTTCTGCCTATGTACTATTTCGGGTACAATTAACATCTCTTCAAATGATCGCTTTGATTTGTTTGGAGATTGATAATTGTGACCTATCTCCTCTTTCTGTTTTAAGGGTTCAGTTTTACCGTTAGGAAAAATATTTATTTTTTCATTTTTTACATTCTTTTCAGTGTCTATTGGGGAAAGGTCACTATTTGTTTCTTTTTTGCCTTTATCCTCTTTAGTAAGCAAAGAATTAACATTATCTCTCCATTGTATGACAAGAGCCTTAGCTAGCTCTCCAATTGGCCCCTCACATTTTCTTAAACTATTTACTGTTTTTCCAATACCAGTTTCCTGGAAGAAAAAAAATCAAATAATGATACAATTAAATTTAGCATTCTTAAAATAAGTATTGATAAAATTATAATAAATAAAAATTGGAAAAAATTTATAACAAAATTATATAATTGTACTGTAGTTAAAAGCGCACATTTTTTTTTACATTTTAGTTTGAGTTGTATTAATCTTATGCATTCTGATATTCTATTAGTCTTGTTATGTTTTTCTTTGTTTGATTTAATTTTAGATGCAATAGTATTTTGTTGAGTTTTAAAATTAAGGTCATGTTTGACTATAAAGGCTGTCTTTTATATTTATTAAAACACTGCTTTAAGTATGCTTTATGCTAAAATGTATTTATTTATAGCTTCCTATCCAGCTTATTTAAACATATGATTTAGATATATACAGGGTGTTGGTCAGATTTAGATATCTACAGGGTGTTGGTCAGCACCTTTACACTAGATATAACACAATATTCCTGATAGGTTTAAAATTCAAAAAAAGTCAAAAATATAAATGACAATACAACATATGTAAGATTTTGTTTTAAAGCAACACGATTTGCATGTTTACACTTAAAATGCTTTAAATGTTACATTAAATTCTTGATGTTCAGGTAGAATTCTCTTAAAAACTACTCAAATTTTCAAAATAGAGTACATCCATTACAGGTCAACTATTTGAACTTTATTTTTGTGATTTGAAAATACCTATTATAGGGTTTTTCTTCCCTGGAAGTCACTATTCTTGTTTTGCCATATTTAGTGAGAATTAGCAGTGAATTTTCTGATTTTTTCAAAGATGCCCCTTAAAAACTACAGGGAACATAATTGTATTTATATGGATAAAGAATTACTGATAAATCAAAAAAATTTTCTTATTATATCAGAAATCAGTGTAGTATGATATATAAGGAGGCTTGCTAACTAAGTCCAACAAAAAATAGCATTTTAGCTAGTAAAGTCCCTTAAAAACTACACAATTTCCCCCTTAAATACTACATTACATTAGGAAAAAAATATGCCTCCACAAGCTCACTTAAAATAGCCAGGAATGGAGAGAATGTTTATACTGATCTTCTTTAACTAAGAAATGGTAAAATGGTTATAATTGGTACATATTCATTTTGTGCTCATATTCATTTTGTGCTCATATTCTCTGATCAAGTAAGTATATTCTTTATTTTTAGTGTTTAAATAGAATAAATGTATGGGAAAACTGTAATTTAATTTTAAGATTTCTGCTGGTAGAAAAAGAAGCAGAACAAAGACAAACCCAGAAACTCAAGCTGAAGCAACATTTTACAGAAAGGACATAAGAGCTAAAGAAAATTAAATATCAGAGGCAGTAGATAGGTGCACAGAACAAAAAAAAAGAGGACAGGTAGCATTAAAAACAGGAAAGTTTCCTTTAATTAAAGATTGTGGTACAATAGACAGAAGATTAGATGACAAAGTTAAGAATGTAAAAAAGGAACATTTGAGAGTATTACATCCAGATGATGAGAAGGAAATAATTTGTTTTATCAAAAACAAAAACAGAACACACCAGGTACTTTCTAAGAAAGAAGTTTCTGAAATTATTTTGGATGTGCTGAAATTCAGAGATCATTGGAAAAAAATGGAAAAGGTGGAAGAAAGTTTATAAAACTATAAAACTATAAAACTAACTTATAATCACCAAGTGCAAAAACAGCCCTACAAAATGGAAGGTAAGTAACTTTTTTCTTTTAACTAATTTACCAACACCCCAACAGGTACAAGGGTACAGTAGATATTAAATATATGTAAAATACTGAACCTTATTATCCAAATTATTTAGACTCGGGAAATCATTTTGGAGAAGATGGCACGCTGAACATGATGATATTATAATTAAGAGGCAAGGCTGAGTTAAAATGAACAGAGCCTTAAATTGCACAAGGCAGATGGCTACAGATCATCTAGGTACACATTTTTTAACACTTGCTTTTTTAGTTTAGCCTGAATATAAAAAGATCTATTTTCAATTTCATTCTTGAGTGTTCTACAACCTGGTTTTTATTCTTGAATAAGTTTATATCTTTTGTACGTTGATAATTTATGTAACTTGATTTTATTATTAATTTTACAACTTTTTTTATCCCAGATGCCTTAGCTGATGAACTGATTGCTTGTAGTATAATGAAGAACTATAAAAAAATAAAAAATGGTGTATGGGTCGGTGATATTGCAACAGAGTTGCAATATCACCGACCAAGAGTTTTCAATCATGATGAAACACCACAGTTTGTCAACTACAGTGTAGTTGGTACTGCCACTGGGTTAGTTTATGCTGGCAAAAGAGAGATATGTAAAAAAATGATTCTCGAAAACAGAGAGTGCATAACTATAAACCCATTTGTTTCATTATCAGGTGAGCCAACTAAACAACTTTTCACAACTAATATTGTGGCTTTTATAGTTTTATATTTTTCAAAAAGTGAAATATAATATTTATACTTTTAGGAGAGGTTTCATTGTGTCAGGTAATATTTTCTGGCAAAGACATAACGAGCCAGTTGGCACCAGAAGAAGCTGTCAGTAACATCAAAAATTTGATCATCTCCACAACAGAGAGTGGTTCCCAAGAACCACTCTCTGTTGTGGAGATGATCAAATTTTTGAACAAAAACTGTTCATTATTGGCTGCGTATAAGAAACTTGATAAACATCTCACCGAACAAGGTATAGAGCGACCAGTTGCGCTTCTATCAGATGGTCATTCGTCGCGGTTTGACTTTAAGGTTCTTAATTTTTTGCGTGAAAAGCAAATCAATTTATTTGTGTGTCCGCCTAATACTACTAGAGTCACACAGCTACTAGACCAAGCACCAAATCAACAGCTCCATTATTATTATAATAACACGCAAGATGAACTCTTTTCCTCTTTTCAGACAATAAGACGAGAAAGATTCCTGAATATCCTAGGAACAATGTGGAACAATTGGGCATTCGCTGCAAATATTGTAGCAGCTGCTAAGAGAATTGGTATAAGTAAGAATGGTCTTAATGTTGATGATATGCAACAGGATAAATTTGAACAAGCAGCTCTCCTTATTGATAAAACTGATGATGTTTCTATACAATCATCTACTCCTAAGAAAACAAGAAGTGTGACCTCAAAAGACGGACCCTTGGCAACAACTTCGAGATCACAAATTAAGGTCGCCCAAACAAAAGGAAAGTGTGGTTCAGCCAAATATTGGAAATCAATGTATAAAATGTCCAAATCATGCGTTGAGGAATCATATGAGAAAAGCCTCAATTTAGCAGAAGTGCCTGGTTTACTTTCAGTAAACCGGGTTAAACCCGAGGAGGTTAATCAAACAAAAACAATAAGGGTCGCTAATGTGCATGGATCTATGAGGGATCGAGATGTGCTTTCAAAAGTGGCTTCTCTCAAAGGAGAAAAACAGAAAAAAAATTGTGATTCAGAGGAGAAAAAGAAACATAAGCTTTAAGAAAAAGAACTTTTTTATTGTTGCAAACTGCAATGCTCTTGTGTAGAATAATGTCTTGCTAAATCTTTAAAAGAGTGTTCACAATGTCATTACATTCTTAAATCTGTATGTACTAAAATGGCTTGTCGCATTGATAACAAAAAGCTGACAATGATTCTCCCTGCATCTGCAGCATCATCTTCTGATTCTTTAAAAAACACACTCAATTTTGGTTCTAATTCGAATATTTTAAATCTTAATGACTCATATGTTTTTTAGATAAAATGTTTGTTTATTGCATGTCTCTTTTTCAGAATACTATATACTATTCATATTTTTTTGTCATTTTATGTTATTCAAAAAATAGTTATTGCTATTATTAAAGCTGTTATTATTAAGTATTAAATCTATACTTTTCTAGCTAATGACCCCTTAAAAACTACATCAATAAACATCTTTAACAGTTTGTAAATTAGTTAATATTATATTGGTGGATTAGATTAAGTCTAACATTATCTAGAAATAAGATAATTGCAAACTTAAAATTAAATTATTAAACAGTAGGAGGTCATAATGCATAAATTGAACCATTTTTAAAACTAAAAACTTGATTTGCATTTTTTTTTTGAGGATTTTAAAATTGTAAAAAAGGTAAATTTATAATTAATTTGTCATCTAGGATGTTTAGAGATACTGATTCAATCATTGTTTATTAATTTCATTGACATTAGTGGAAGCAAGAGCTAAAAGTTTATATGTGTAGTGTTTAAGGGGGTATGTGTTTTTAAGGGAATTCTACCTGTGATTGCAGAACTCACAGTTAATGGCTTCTTTAGTTGCGCTATAATTATTTTACTAAAAAATTTTAATTCAATCAAATATGGTTTGCTACTACTGTTAAGTGCTGAATTTGAAAAACAATTGTTTTCTATCCATTTATTCAACCAAAAATTGAAAAATTACAAATTTTATTATAATTTTGTAAAACTAGGTTAGGTGTCACTTATATAGTTAAAAACTAGTAATTGGAGTGACACTTAAATAAAATAAACAAAAAAAAAGAAAAAAGAAATCAACAGCAATATTAATAAATTAAAGCAAGCGTAAATTAAGTTAATTAAAAAAAAACAACGATTAAATTATAATAAATTAAATTATAAGACAAAAAAAATGGAAACACTCAATTAATAACAACAGCGAACAACAATAAAAATAATTACCAAAAACAGCACAAATAATAACAAACTTTATGCAAATGAAAAGGCAAACTAAACAAAACTTAATCTACAAAAAATTAAAATAGAATAATAATAAAATAATAATAATCATTTAAAGTGTTGATTAATTAAACCTTTTGACTTAGGTTAATGGAAATTAGAATTTTTTGACTTAGGTTAATAGAAGTTCTCAACTCAAGTATTAATTAACATTATTTAATGATACAGGGTGTTAGCCAGCCTGATGGCACCTCGTATAACGCGGTATTGCCAATTTGTTTAAAATTCCCAATGGTTCATAAGATCATGGTAAAAAAAAAAATTAAATCAGTCTCAGATTTAAAGTGTCGTGCTAGACAAGTAAAAAAGTAAAAAATGCAACTAGTATGCATGACAAGGAAATGAAATAAGTTGATCGATTTTTTTTTTACGCGTAAAAATGCATTGTCATTAACACGCGAGACCATTTATTCAAAAGTTAAAAAAAAAAAATTTTTTTAAATTTTTAATTGACGTCAATTATTCTCTTGTTAAGATTTTTCAATATGTTTAACAAGTTATTTTTTTAATTTATTTTTATTATTCAAAAACGTTTTATTTACATTTTTACTGTTTATCTTTAGTTAGGAAAGTTACAAAGATCTTTGCATATTAACAAATATTATACTTTAAAATAAGTTAAAAACGTTTTTATAATAAAAGATTTATTAATATTTTCAATAAAATAAATTAGCTGGTTAAAGTAAACCAAAAATAGTTTCAACAAAAAAATCAAAAGCAAAACTTGCTACGAAACGTATTATTTATATTTGCGTAAAAATGTATTTGTTATATTTGTGTAAAAAATAAAAGAAGATAATTAAATAATATTATAATGCTATTAATTATCAACCAATATTTATAAATACAAAAATTAATTTTTTTTTTAAATTTACAAATACAAAAATTACGTATTTGCAAATTTAAAAAAAAAATTATTTGTTACTTATTTGTTAAAAAAAGAAAGTCTTTGTTATTTATTTAAATTAAAGAAGCATTTTGCAACTAAAGTTCTTTTAACAAACATTATATTTGACGGAAATCAGCAAGCGAAACAAGTTTTTCAATACTTAGGTTTATAGTCTCAGTTCCGTTCCGTAAATTATCACAAAATTGTTTAGTAAGATAATTTCGAACTTAAGTTAGTGATAAATTTGCCAAGAAAGATATTTAGCGTTAAAAAAGTTTTATATCAAAGATTTTATATCAAAGTAATATCAATATGTCATATGCTGCTTCTCAAATTTTTTCTCAAATCTTCTCAAATTTTAGAAATGTTTACTTTTCTAAACAATTTTGAGATAATTTGCGGAACGGAACTGAGACTATAAATCTGTGTATTAATAGTTATTTAGATTTCCAAAACTTTCATTTAATTTTCATTTAAAAGCTATCAAATAAGTTTTTTAACTTTTAAATTTATCTAATGATAAAAATTATAATATAAATTATGATGAACATTAATACGAATACCTATGTAAAAAAGTTTAAAATTTTTTTTTAAATATTTTAAAATTTTTAGCTTTAAAATACTTATGTATTTAAAAACTTAAATAATCAAAAACTTTTCATATAATTTGGGTTGCCAGACGTCTGGATTTTATGGAGGAGAATACAAACCTGTAAAAAAAATTTTTACTGTGTTTTCCGTCGTAAAAGCCGGAATTCTAGCAATCCTACATATAATGTATATTGTTTTTATTGACAGTCGCCAATTAAAAAGTTGTTTTATTTATTTACTAATTAATTTACTATTCAAAAAGTTACTAGAGAATCGTGGAATTAGTCAAAAAGGCTTTGTTAAAAACTAAATACTATTTAGCACTTTTTTTTTTACATTTATAATTTAAAAATGCAAAAAAAAAAAAAAAAAAAAAAAAGAAGAAGACAATATATGTAACTAATCGTTTAAACCTCTTAAAAACTGTATTTAAAAGCGATGTACGCAATTAAAATAGATCAAAGTTTCAATAAATAAATTTAATAATTCATTCATTAGAACTTTAATTTCAAACTCTTTTGATCTTGTTTGCTCTCTGCTATAGCAAACAAAGAAGATAAGCAATTTAAAAATGAAAAATTAAGAAGATTGCTCAAAACAAAAAAAGTTTAATAATTATAACTAAACATTTTTAAAATAGAAAAATATTCCTGCTATGATTATAACTTAACAAAAATGTCAAATTTATTTTGATTGAAATTTATTTGTATCTAAAAAATGTCAAATTTATCTACTTTTATAAATGTCAGAATGCATTGACCTTTTTTTTCTCTTTTTTTTGACTACACCTAAAATCCCAATTTGGCAAAAACGCTGTATGAATTTTTTTCCTAGCTAACACCCTGTGATAGTAATCATTATTTTTGTTTAAGTTACACAAGTTATAATAAAATCAAATAATCAACAAAAGAATAAAAAATTTGTTAACTTTAGAATTATCATTCTCACTTTTTTTCAGCATGATTATTGTTTTGTTATTAACTTTTAAAACCTAATTGTACATCTTTATATTGCTTCATTATATTTTATTCATTTTATAAATTTTATGATTTGAAACTGTTAATTTAAATTTTTAATAAATTATATAAGAATCCTTAATTTGAATGCTAATAACTACATCTAAAAATTAGTTGTGATACTTCATTATAAACGACCTGTATTAACAACTCCTTAATGAACAAAGTTACAAAAATCTTTACATAATAAAGATTTATTTATGGAATCCATTTGTGGAAAAGAAAAAAAACATTATCATTGTTTTATTCTTTCAGTTATTAATTCAATGCAAAGTGTTTTGTTTGTTGCTTTGTTTATATATTTGTTTAAACACTTCAAACTCACTAGCAAAGAACTTGACTCCAAAGATTTTTTAAAATTCAAGAGCAAGGAACCTGCATTAACTTGCTCATGAACAAGAAAGTGAAACTATTTTTATAAATATATATATTATAAAATAATATATATTATATATTATTTTAACTATTTTCTATTTTTCAACTGAAAGTTAGTAATACAAAAGCAACAGCTATGACGCAAGATATTAAGCAATCTTAAATCAAAATTTATTGTTCGTTTAATATGTATAATCTCAGTGTCTAAATCAACCTGTTAAATATCAAATTAATAAATAATATTCCTGTAATCTGTTTACGGTTTTTATTTATATAATTTATAATAAATAGTATACTAGCAAAAGAATTAAAAATTTTGGCATAGATGGATTCATACGAGCAGTTAATACCTGAGGGAATGATAAAAGAAAATTAGTTTTCAAACAAACCAAATTTAACTAGTTGTCTAGACAAAAATAAAGATAAATAGAAAAGCAATATTATTTATATTAAATTAATAATGACAGATGTAAACCAGACAAAGCACATAGACAATATAGAATAAAACACAAAATTCTTTATTAAATAATGATAAATGTGATCATCATCATGTGATATGAATTTATCCTATTTTGTAGATAATATATACCAATCTATGTTAAAACTTTACAATCAAGCTAATTTTAAATATAAATAAGTCAAATTCGATTTTAATGTTTAACTTTTTTAACCAAATTCATTTACTAAAAATGTGAGAGAGTGAATAGAAATATTTTAATCTGTATTTACATCATTAGCGACACAGCCAACAGAACGAAGTCGTTTAAAAAAAAACGTATTAGTATGACTTTTTATTTTAGTGTAGTGGTTAGTGTATGTTTTTATTATGCCGTTTATAGTTTTTTTTTAATAAAGTAGGAAGGTTATATGGGGTATTTTACAACCCCGGCTCCGGCTAAACAATAATTCTAACAGGGGTTATTAGCCAGGGCTATTTAGGATATTTTATTATATATATACATATATATATATATATATTTATATATATATATATATATATATATATATATATATATATATAAACA
>NC_088923.1:38317500-38362500 GCF_038396675.1 Hydra vulgaris
TGATCAAAATCAATCTAAATTTAGATTGATTGATTTTGTACTTTTTTGGTCATCATATGAGCCGTTTTTTTTGAAAGTGAATTAAGTCACTTTTTCAAAAAAGTCAAGTTATTGATAACAATGATTACAATGTAATGGTATCGCTTTATTTGTGAAATAATTTAAACCAATTATGTTGAAAATTATTAAGACATTTTGGAGAGAAGTTTTGATAGTTAACAGTATAATAAACATGTTAAAACACAAACCTTTAAAAATCTCTGTTTAAAAACAGAGTGGTTTATGCCACTTTCAAAATAAACGGCTCATATATGTTAGTCATTATGACAGAGCTTTCATCAAAATAATATTTATGTGAACATTATTTTTGGCTTTAAGTAACATCAACACAAAAATTTTACTTTTACTTATTAGATTTTTTTTTCTTAAAAATATTTTTAATTAAAAAATAATAATAATAATATTAAGCAGAAAAAAGTTTATTTATTTAACTGATCCATGTATCTTTTGTACATAAAAAAAAATTTATAGGTGCATAAATATTTTAAGAATGTATCAGATGCATACTTAACATGCCATTTTGTAATTATAAATCTTAATTATTATTTCTATTTTTACTTGAACATATTTATAATGTCTTCTGTTTGATTTAATTACTACTTTTGTTTAATCTCAATTTAGGGTTTACCTTTGAAATAAAAATTTTGTTACTTTTTCTACCTCTGCAAGCAGACCAATTTTTTGTTGTTGTTACTTAAGTGTACTTAGAGTAAACACTTGTGGTATAAATCAAAATTATGCATTACAAGTTATATAGAATATCACAGGTTTAAAAAAATATGATAAATTATATTTACTTTGCAAGCATAGAAAATAGTGTAAACACTAAAAATAAATTATGAAACTTTTTACTGTGAAGGTTCTTTATAATAGATATATTCTATCACCAAAAAATTTTTAAAGAACTACACTCTATCTTATGACATGATTGTGGCCCCTTTGATGAATACTTCTTTTTCTCTGAATAAACATAATCAGTTTTCTCTTAATTGATATAACCAGTGTCTTTATTCAAATTATTCAATCTACTTGATATGACTTTCAAATATGTATTTGTATAATTTTATGCAAATAATATAGTTTCAGTTATATAATTTACATATTTACAATTTGAGTGTAAATCATTTTAATTGTAATAAAAATTTATATTCAAATCTAAATTTGCACAGGATTTCGAGACGCCTTTCTGGCATTTTCGAATATTAGCATAATATAAGAACCAAAAACTCAGAAAGTTTTGCACATGTAGTGATAGTTATAAAAAAATGTGTATTGACAGAGTTTTAAGATTTAGGATTTTATCTTTCTCTCTTATTGGAAATAGTAAAAAATTTTAAAAAAAGTTTTTTTTAGAGTAAAAGTTAACTCTCCTTTTTTAACCTTTTTACATTAGTAAAAAAATGACAGAGGAATGTTGGTTGGGGAAAGTTTTGAATGAAGATTGTGACAAAATGCTTTTTTGTAGAGCAACAGAAGAATAATGCTATATAGTATTGTGAACACTAATGTTGAAGTTCTAATTCAAAGGATAGGATACACTTTGAATCATTTATTCTTCCTGTCATTAAGAACAACTTAATATCATCTGCAAACATTAAGCTGTTTGCAGATAATCTTAAGTTATATCAATCAAGAAATGATTACAACAACATCTTATAAATACTTTTAAAATAAATATTAGCATGATCCAATGATTGGCAACTAAAAATATCAACCAACAAATGTTTTCATTTATGCTACGGAAGATATAATATACCTACTATATACCTATATTGAAACTGTTTATTACAAAGTTTATGTTATTACAAAAATACTTTTGTATGCGGCCTGTATTAGAATCTTGCACCTGGTAAAATATTTTTGAAATTTTTTAATGCAATTTATATTTTTTAAAAGATGAGGACTCTAAACCTGGCCTGTATTAGAATCTTGCAACTGGTAAAATATTTTTGAAATTTTTTAATGCAATTTATATTTTTAAAAAAAAGAGGACTCCAAAGTTTGGAGTCCTCATCTTTTAAAAAATATAAATTGCATTAAAAAATTTCAAAAATATTTTACCAGAGTTGTCTTCAAAAGATGTCATATTACATACACTGATTACTTATAAAAATTTATTGTCTTCCAACTCAAATCTCTTGAATACCGCAGAGTTAAATTTGATCTTTATAAGACTTATAAAATTGTACATAATCTTGTTGATTTACCTTTTTCAGATTTTCCAACACACTTTTTTATTTTTTCCAACTCAAAATATTTTACTAGAAGTCATTCACAAAAGTTTACTCCATGTCATAAATAATAACTCTTTCTCAAGTAAAAAAATAATGAAAGTATGGAACTCACTTCCATACCATTTAGTGAACTCGTCCTCACTTTCTGCATTCAAATCAAATTTAAAAAAGTACGATTTAAAATGTCATTGTGAGGTCTACTAACTTGGTTTCTTCACAATTACTCTTATTCTTAGTTTTTTTATTACTTTATTTTTGTGTTGATGTTACAGAAGAGTATTTTAGTAATTACCTGTCTCATTATTTTGTATTTTGTACAATTTTCAGATACAAATAAATAAATAAATAATAATAAAATAAATATACAATAAAACAATTTATTACAATGTTCATTCAAAACATTCTTTACACTACATTTCCCTTTCATTTTTTACTATTCTAAAAAATTTTAAAAGGAGAGTTAAACATGGTAAATTAAAATCTAAAAAAAACTTTTTCCAGTAATAAAGTAACTTACATTTTAAGATCAAAATTTATTTTATCAAAATAATTATTTTTGACAATCTTGGACTTCAAAGTTATAAAAAAAACACTTTAAAGGAAAAACTTTAATATTAATAAAGCAAATAAAAGTGAAATACACAGCAAATGTGAAAATTATGTTATTTTGTGAAAATATAGGTGGTAGTTTTATATTATTGGATTCGAAATTAGAGAAGTTAGACCCCCCCTAAAATTGCCTTCAGCCTTAAAATGGTAAAATTAGGTCCATTTACAAACTGAAAATTACCTGGGTGTCCAGTAAATTTAACACTTGGAACTTTTAGGAATTTATTTTCAATATAAGAAGAAATGCAAAAAAAAAAAAATTTAGGTCTTGTAGCTGCTGAGATATCTGAACTTAAACTTTCTATCTAAATAGGATTTCGGAAATCAAAATCTGCCACTTTGAATTTGTTAAATAGTCAATATCTCTAAAACAGATCAACATTCAAACCTAAAAATTCTTTTTGTTCTTATTGAAATAAAGTGTTCATAAATTAACTTCAAAGTTAATTATTATTTTTAAGTGGAGTTAAAAAAAGTAGTAGCCAAACTTTATTTTAAGATAATGCAATCTTTATTTTAAGTTATTGAATACATATGATGCAAATACATTTAATTTTGATAAATAACATATATTTTATATTTAGATAAAATAATAACAAGGATCTTGAACAACATCATGAAAAGGTGTTCCTTGAACGCTATGAAACTACACAAAGGTATTGTTGTGACCCTTATAAAGTTCACAAGACTAAAGCATTTAGTGAGTAAAATTTGAAAATCTTACAAAAAAAAGGTTTTATATTTTTGATAAAAATTGTAATGATTGTATAGACTGGTTTTCTTTTTTTTTAGAATCTCTTCAGTCAATCAATGAAGAAACTGCTTTAAGAATGAAGTTATGTCCGGGTCAAAAACTCTGCAGAATTTGTCATAAGAAAGATGAAACTATTAAAAACAATAAAATCAATGATGAAACCAATACATCATACATTCTGACTGGTTCTGAATTTGCAAATAAAACATTCAGGATGTTGGGTTGTTCTCTGTTAAAATCAGTCTCTATTTGAAACAGACCCTGTTATGGAATATAAAAATTAAAGGAGGTTTCAAATTTTAAAAAAGGGCGTAGACTTAAGTCGTCTAAAGGTATCTTAGGAGAGTGTAAAATAATTACTAGAAATAAGATATCACAAGCACTTAAAACAAATATCAAGAATTTTTATTAGAGTGACAAATATTCTTGGATTTGTCCTGGTAAGAAAGAATTTGTTTCAGTTAAAATTAATAGTCAAAAACGACACATCCAAAAGCACTTGTATATCTGATAGAGCTTATCAGATATACAAGTAATAATTAGAATTTCTAAAAACAGGAAAGAAAATAGAATTTTTATTTTGTCAGCTTCATCCAAAATGGTATTTAACAGTAGATAGTGCATCTGGTGTGCATTTAGTTTGTGTCTGTCAAGTACACCAAAATTCAAACTTATGCAGTGCCCGGTAACATTAAATATAAAGAACTTTTATCAAAAACAGCATGTGACATTGAGAATCGTAGCAGTATGCTTCATAGTTGTGACAACTACCCTAATGCAGAAAACTTAAAACAGTATATAATATGAATATGAGGATATAGTGCCGTACAGACAGTGGTTAAAAAAGCGGAATGCTATAAGTATTTTTAGCTAGAATTTTAAAAGATATAAAAATTGTTTTGCCAAATTTGACCTTTTGTTATTACTTTAGTGATGGGTAGCTAGCCAATACAAAAACTATAAAACACTTAGCAATGTCATCATTTTCAAGACCATGGAATACGTGCAGAGTAGTATTTTTTTGCAACAAGTTATAGTAAAAGTCCATGTGATGGCATTGGTGGGACCGTAAAACAACAAATTCTAAAAGATTTCCAGTTCACATCACTATTTTATACCATGTAATGATAGGAAACTAGAAATGAAATGTATATCAGGTGATACATGTTATACAACAGTTAATGCAACTAATAATGAAGAAGGCCGGATTTCGGACCGCATAGGCGATTTGCATGCTGGAATATATCTTGCTATGATAATGAGTGGTACATTGGAATTGTACAAAAAATTGCATGATTCAGATATTTATATAAAATTTATGCAACAAAATGGAGTAAACTTTTAATAGCCCAGGCATGTTGGGTTGCTGTTGTAAATGTTTTAGCAAAAGTAAATACTCTAGTTGCACAATGTCAATCAGCAAGAAGCTATCAAATTTCTGAACAAGAATTTGAAGAAATATCATTAAATTTTGAAATAATTAACAAAAATATTTAGACTATTATTTTGAAAACAAGATTTATTATTTTACTTTTTACATTCTTTTATTGTAATTGAGATTAATTTCTTGGCTTTTTTTGAGTTTCAAAGTTATACATATATAGGAAAAATATAAGCCTTTATGCACAGATATCTTTATTTTAAGTGCCTTTTTAAATTCCTTGTTTAAAAAAAAAAAAATAAACATATTTTTACATTAAAATGTTCATCAGTTTTTTAAAGATATTGACTGTATAACAAATTAAAAATGGCCGATTTTGAATTCCAGAATCCTATTATGATAGAAAGTTGAAGTTCAGATATCTCAACAGCTACAAGACATACCAAAATTATTTTTTCTGTATTTCTTCTTCTTATATTGAAAATACATTCCTAAAAGTTCAAGAGCTAAATTTACTGGACACTCGGTTAACTTTCAGTTCTAAAATAGACTTAATTTTAACATTTTAAGGCTGGAGGCAATTTGGTGGGGAGGGTTTTAACTTCTATAATTTTGAATCCAATGTTACGAAACTTATCAGGAATGATGTCTACCACCTATATACTCACAAAATTAATATTGAACTTTTTTCTTTAAAGTGTTTTTTTTTTATGACTTTGAAGTCCAAGATGGCCAAAAATAATTATTTTTGTAAAGTACATTTTTTTTGTCCCGAAAAGTTGAGGTAGATTATTGCCATCAGATTTATTATTAAGTATTTAAGTTGATTGCTTTTTTATAGATATGGATTTGAAAATGAGACTTTTTTGAAAAAGACAATAAATTGCTCAAAATAGGCATTATAAATAAGACATTAATTTTTCAAATAGCCTTAATTTTAGAATGCTTCAAGATAATGAATTGAAATTTTAGGGGATTCTATTTTTCCATAAAACCTATAAAAGGTGTAAATTTTAAGAAAATCTGAGATGTTCATCCTGGAAATTTTCAAAAAATTGGCTCATCTTATATGGAATGACCCATAAGTAAACATAACAAATTAGGATTTGGAAAGCAAAAAGTTTAATAAAGTCATTGAAATTTATGAATCTGGTAACAAGACAATTTCTAGAAAAAAAAAGATTTTGTTTCTGTGAGTATAGTTAATGTAAAATTTCAAAAAAAAAATTAAATTGTTCAAAGGAACTTTATATTGAATTAAAGAATTTAAATTAAAGAAATGAGCACAATGCTGGATTCAGTAACTTCTGAAGTACTAAGGCCGAAGCAGTAAATCACTGTTGACAGTAGTAAATGCCATTCAGTTTGTGTATGTTCTTATCATCAAAATGCTAAGTTGATGTGCACTGCTCTATTTAAGGGCCATTTTTACAAAGATTTGTTTGTAATAAAGTCAAAACAATCAAAACTGCATGTTTCATCAAAGTTCAAACTGCCCTGGTAAAGTAAATTTTAAGATTTTTTTTGGAAAATGAGTTTGAAAATTATGAATTTAATGATGAGATCGCATACAAACAATGGGTGTCAACTAAATGAACTGCCTGTATCACAGTCCATGCATTGAATTTATTGAAACTTTTAGTGAAACTCTGTAAGACCTTTGTCATCTTTGTCAAAGAAGCGCAACCCTTTTAGTTATCAGAGGCAAAACAAATATTAAATCAACACACATGTCTTTTTCTTACGGATTTTGCAGTGACCAAGCCAGTTTTCCACTTGACAAATTATTATGCCGTATAAGTATTTTGTCCATTTAGAGAAGGGCTTGTGACTACAATCTCGCTAATAATAATTATGACAGTTTTATGAGTTAAGTAAATCAGAGATAAACAAATTAGTATACTTGTATTTTGTGTATATACACTTCTTATAATATATATAAATTTTGCAGTAAAAACTTTGAACATGTTAAGGTGAAAAAAAAGTGAATAAAAAAAACTGAAAAAAATATTATCTTTTCTATAAGAAAATTTTAATCTTTTTCAGTTTTTTGAAAAAAATTCTACCTTTTTTTATATATAATTTGTAATATTTAACCTTTTAGTTAGGTACATATACAAATGAGTCCTTAGCATTAACTTAGTTACCGAATTAAAACAACTGTAAACCTATCTAGTTCATTGGTAAGATTATTTTAAGAGAGGTCTACAAATTTTTATCATTATTCGAACCTGTTATATAAAATATAACTATTTTTAAACTGCATTATTGGCTATATCAACATAAATATGTTGTTAAATAGTGTGCTAGTTAAAGTGAAGTTACAGTGTTACTAAAGTTATAGTTATATTGTTTCATATTTTAAAGTCTTGATTTTCATATTGTAAAATAAATAAATGGAAAATAGTAAAAATCACGAAGAAAGAAACGTTGTAATGTATTTTTGTAAACGTTGTAAAGTTAAATCACTTTCTAAAAAGGATAACAATCCTCAATCCAATAGCCTGCGATAAGCTAAAATTTAAGCCAGATTGCAATCAAGTTTTATGATAAATTTACTATGAGAATTATAATACTATTAACTTTATACTACTATGAATACGAACTTTAAATTTTTAAAGTTTCTTATTAATAACTATTTATTATTGTTGTTATTTATAATAATAAATTATTTATGTTATGTTGTTGTATGTAGCTCAAATGATGTTACTTTGGTTTAGTTACCAGATTTATTCTAGAAAAGGATATGTCCATAATTTACGCTTGACATGTTAAGCATGCAAATATAATAAAGAAACTTATACATCCAATGAATATGTTGATATCAATAAAGTTAAAGGTCAAACAAAATTTGAAATGGTCAAACAAAATTTGAAAAGTTAAAGGTCAAACAAAATTTGAGTTTAACCATGTTTACAAAATTAAACTCAAAATTCAAATGAGGCACTCCATATTAAAGCTTGGTTTTTATTCAGCAATACTGGAGTTTAATAAAGAGTTTTTCTGCGGGAGCTTTTTATCAATAGTTTATTTTTAAAATGATTTTTATAACACTTTAATTTTTTTTTCTTTTTTCCTCACTTAAAACATAACTCTCCCAAAAATTTATCGATTTGCTTGAAAATTTTAGGAAATGTTCCTAATAAAACTCTCTAAAGGATGAGCAAAGCAGTTTTTTATTTTTGTGTGTATTAATATGACTGTTTTACTAAAAATTTAAAAAAAAATCAAAAAAAAAACAACCTTTTAACAAAATGTTCAATTTTGAAATTTGAGTTTTGTCTTTGTTAACTTTATTTTTTTTTTGCTCATTCTTTAGAACATTATGTATAGAGAACATTTATTAAATTTGATTCAAAATGAACTAGTGTTTCTTGAGTTATTAGGTTTGAGGTTTGCTATGATTTTTCATTAAAATGTATTTAATTTTGCTGATTATGCATACAATTTTAAAATTTTTTAATTATTTTTTATTAGTTGATGTAAATAATAGTTTATTTATAAATAAAATCAATAAAGTTATTTTTTTCAAAAAAAAAAAAAAACTTATTGGCCACCTTAGGTGGTATTATTTAGTTATCAATAATTTTTAGGATAGTCTTAAATTTTTTTTGTTACTTGTTTTTATATAAAACCTCCACAAATAAAGTTTCATAATTAATTTCAAGTGTTTACACTACTTTCTTTGCCTGCACAGTGGATGCAGTTTATCAGATTTTTTTAAACTTGTGATGTTTTAACAGGCTGCTAAAAATTCATTTTAAAAATTCTATTATAACAGGCTGCTGCAAGTGTTAAATAAATTTTAATGCATAATTTCGATTTATACCACAAATGGTTATCTTGTTACAATTGTGTTACTTTTGTAGTACACAAAAATAACACAACTTTTTCCCTTAAAATTGCATAATATAGCTACTGAACGGATTGGTCAATTAAACTGGAATTTTCAGGATCATGCTTTTTTTCATAAAGTCTGTGGTAGTACCCTGGGGGCCATATCATATCACTTATTTGATATGGAATGACAAAAATATAACATTTCAGTAATCTATGTACATACCGACAAAAGAAAGTCATATTTACTAATTCACTTAAATTTTACTCAGAGGTTTTAACTATAACACTCTTATAACCTTTCTTCAACACTTGAAACTGGAGAGATTGAAAAATGAATTTTTATCAGTAATTTAGAAAAAAAATGTTCTCCTGTACAGATTCAGACTTAATTCACCTGTTTTCATCAACTTTGTTACCTTGTATTCTTCATCTGATAAAATAAAATTTGGAGGTTTAAACTCTCCCTTTTTTTAGAGAATAGCCAGTTATTCAAACATAAATTTATAATAGTATTGCAACTTTACCTTCTATTATGCAACTTTGTCAATGATTTCAAAATTTACTCATAATTTTAATCAAAAAAAATATTATTATTTTAGAAAATACTTAAATAAGCATAATTTATTTAGCTGAGTTTTATTCAAAATCATTTTGTTGATCACGTTTTGAAATTTTAGAGTTAACCAAGGATTTTAACTACACGAATTGGTGATTCAGAGACTTTCTATTCTTAAATTACTTGCCATAATAAAAAATTACAATCAAAGAAAACTTAATGAGAGGAAATTTTTATTTAATAGATAAACTTTGGTAAACCTGTGTCTTAATGGCAATCATGACAAATTTATGCAATAATCATATATTACCTTAGATGGGTTATAATCTGTTTTTTGTAGCTTCTTTTGAATTCTAAAAATGAGTGATACTAATTCATCATGATTCATGATTTGGTTACTATTAACAAACAGCTACATTTCTTTTTTGTTAAATTAAAGTGGCCATTATACGAAATCAAAACAACTTTAAGTCATTACGTTAAAGATCTTAACGTAAGCAAACATTTTATATTTGGCACGATGGAAATTTGTTTACAAATTTGTTGAATTTGAGGCCGGCGCGAAGGTAAACCCCCCCCCCCTCTCCCTCGTCAATGATACTTTTGTTCATTTAGTCTGTAAATTTGACCCTTTTAGACAAGTCAGTCGGGAAATTTAGACAGTTAGTCGGTAAATGTCGACTAGGCAGTCGGCAAATTCCAAAAAACGAGAATTTTTTTTTTAATTGGCAAAATGTAGTGGCACCCCCCACGAACACCTACTCGCGCCAGTCCCCAGTTACACCACATAGCTGTATCCCCTATTTCACCACAAGAAATAAATAATTATTTGTCATCACAAATCATCGTAATTATCGATCAATATCACTACTATTTAATATCAGTAAACTGCTGGAAAAATTTATGTATAAGAAATTGAAATGTTTTTTAAGCCAGCACAACTGTCTATATAAGATTCAATTTGAATTTCGCAAATAACGTTGTTCTAACTAAGCACTCATAACTGAAACTATACACGAAGCTTTAGACAATAACACATTTACTTGTAGGGTTTTTATTGACTTACAGAAGGCATTTTACACTGTGGATCATGGAATTATGTTATCAAAGTTACATCATTATGGTATCAGAGGAGTTGCTCAATCATGGTGTATGTCATACCTCTTAAACCGCTCTCAATTTGTTACAATTTCTGATATCTCTTCTAATACCAAATCGATATCTGTAGGTGTTCCCCAAGGTTCCATTCCTGACCTTTCCTTTTTCTTATCTACATCATTGACTTAAACACATGCCTCAAGTTCTCAAAAGCATATCATTTTGCCGATGACACTAATGTCCTAATAACTGATTAATTCGCTTAAAAAAATAAACCAACAGTTTAATTACGACTTGACCTGCTTGGTTCAATGGTTAAGATCAAATAAAATATAAAAAACTGAAATAATTCTACTTAAACCACACTCTGTAAGAACTCATAAAAAATTAAATTTCAGAATCAGTGGCCAAAAGTTAAATCTTGTTAATCAAATAAAGTATTTAGGAATAATGTTAGATAAAAATTTTTCTTTCACGCACCAACTGAAGCAGACTGCCCTTAACTCATCCGTACAAAGGGAATGTTAGCAAAGATCAGGAATTTTGTTAGCTATGAGACTCTTATAAATATATGGTATGCTATATTTAACTCGCATATGCTTTATGGTTGTCAAAGTATACAAAGATCATAGAAAGCCTTCAAAGCAAATCAGTTAAAATAGTTCATTTCCAATCTAATAGATTTGACTCTGAAATCCTCTACAATCTCTCAAAAATTATGAATCTAAAAGATCTAATATACCTACTGAATTGCACACTTGTATGGGACAGTTTGCATGAGAACCAATAATACCAATAAGCTAAATATATAATACCAATAATAATAAACAATAATAATAAAAATAATAAAATAAAATAATACCAATAAGCTTTAATAATTATTATAAATTTGTTAATAAAAGTCATTGCCATAATCCTAGATCAGCATCATGTAACAATCTTGTAATACCTTAGCAAATACTTAAGTATGGCATTAATTCCATTAAATATAAATCCATTAAATCATGGAATTATCTTCCCTCTGAAATCAAGACAACGTATCTAAAAAAAGCAAGTAGAGCTCTCTTCATCAACAAAGTCAAGAAATTTATCCAAGATAAAAATAATAAGTAAAGCTTCTGCTGTGTTATTTATCTCAATAGTTGTTTTTAATGTTGTTTTGACCTTTTTCTTTGTACCTGTAAAATTCAAGTTGTTTTTGCCTCTTTTCTTAAATAACATGCTATTGCTGATGTTCTTGTTACTGTTTTGTTATTGTTCTATTTAAAAGCCTGTTATTTATTATTTTTAGTTTCTTTTTTTTTTTGGTGCCTTTTTTTTTTTAATTTTTTATTATTATTATTGCTATTATTGTTGTTATTGTTATTATTGTTATTATTATTATTATTGTTATTATTATCATTATTGTTATTATTGTTATTATTATTATTGTTATTATTATATTACCTGATATTATTCATGTACTAGTAATATGTTATACATTTTGTCAAGTTTATAATGAATATTTGTAGGTCGTAACGTTTTTGTTAGTTAAATAACTGTTTGTGACTGATCCTAACTTTGTATTTACTTTATAAAGTGAAATAAATGATTGATTGATTGATGACACCGGTTTGTTACCCTGTGTAAATTTTTAAAACCCAACTGTATATTATCCATTTTTTATACTTTTTTCTACTGATATTTTTATGGAAATTATTAATTTAGTTGCAAAATGCCCTGATTGTGACAAAAAGACTACAAGTCTAACATTTGACGTCTTGAGAAAGCAAGGCTTGTCTATACCATTATTGCAACAATGTTCAAGTTTTGTTGGAGTAGAACCTTTCATTCAAGTAAAGAATATAAATGCAAAAGCAGTCGTGGTAGACCTCTTTTTGAGGGTAATGTACGTTGTGTTATTGCTATGAGGGAAATTGGAAAATATTTTACCGGTTTAGAAAAACTCTGTGGATGAAAAAAGCAATCGGAACAGTGCTTTTTCATTTCTCTTAAACAAAAGATATCATAAGAATATAGAAGGCATCAAGTATGCCCACGTACTCCTGATAGTTGGTGTATATATCAGGCTGACAAAATAAATGGCACTGCAACGTACAAACATAAGGGAGGAATACCAATTATTGTCCTTAAAGAAATAAAGCCTGTTTTTTAAGTTTGAGTGATGACAATTTATTAAAAAAATATCTTTATGGAAAAACTCAAAACAACTAATAAATAAATGAGTCACTAAATGGAATGATTTGGAAATGGTGTCAAAAAGATATCTACGTTTGTAAAACCACTGTTGAGCTAGGTGTAGCTTCTGCAGTTAAAAATTTTAATGATGGTTCAACTGGAATTCTAAAAGTTTTAGAGGGCTTAGGTATCGTTTCAGGATTTTATACAAATGAGTTCTGTGTTTCAAATAACAACCAAAGAGTAATGTCGATGGAAAGGAAAATGCTTGATATTGTTAAGCAACAAAGAAAGCGTATTCGAGGATTTCATAAAGGTTTCATAAGTACTAATGAAATAGAAGAAGAAATGAAGTATAGTTATGGTTTATATATGAAATATTTTTTTTTTTTTGTTTATGATGATCAATTATGAAAACCCTTTTTTTTTTTGAATCTTTAGAATAAATTTAGTGATATTTTAGTATATTATTACTTAAATTTCCTTTATCTCAAAATTGAAATTTTTGGAGGGTGCGTCATAACTTTTGATTGATTTGAGCTTTTCACTTGAAATTTTATATGGTGTTTACTTTTATAAAATACAGGTTTAGAACCAACATTTTTTGAAAAAATATTTTTCGGCCCAGAGTTACCCAAGCCCAAGGTTTTATTTTGAAGCCTTTTTATTGGCAAGATATTTGAATTTTATTTACCTTGGATCTAATTATGCAATCAGGCTAATTCTGCTTCCATACCTGTAAAATTATACTATAAACAAACCGTACAAATTTTGTTACCATCTGCAGGTGGTTTTTTCTGAAATTGACGCACCGTAAAGTGACCATTTTGAGACCTTTGGACCCAAACAAGGGTTTCCTGTAATTCCTTTTTTTTTTTTTTTCAAGGCTTAGTTACCTGTATATAATTTTTGTACCAAAATATCAAATTTAAATAGTAAGAAATAAAGAATTTGGGTTTTTCACCCAAGTACCACCTTAAAGTTTTTAAAACCCTCAAGTTTAGAAAAGCCTCAAATTTTTATGGTAATAATATCTAAACGCTTACAAATTTTTTTATACTAGGGGACATCCATAAAGTTCGTACGCAGTAAAATCACTCATTCGGAACCATTCCCCCACCCCTGTACGCAGATTGATGCTTTTAATAACCCCCCTACCTTTCCTCAAATGTCAGGGGCGGATCCAGCATTTTTTGATGTTTGAAATAGCTAACTTCAAGACATGGAACAAATTGCAAACATATATATATATATATATATATATATATATATATATATATATATATATATATATATATATATATATATATATATATATATATATATATATATATATATATATATATATATATATATATATATATATATATATATATATATATATATATATATATATATATATATATATATATATATATATATACATATATATTAACATTTATATAACCATACATTGGAACGCAAAAAAAAAATGCGTTTGCTGTTAACGTTCCAAAATAAAAACTCACACGCAAACTCAAACGCATTTGACCCAATTTGTTGCGTTTACTTACGTAAACGTAAACGCAATATACGTAAATAACTGCTTTTACGCACGCATTTAATACGCAACTTACGCGTATAAATACGTTTACAAACGTAACTGAAACGAAACGTATGCGCATATATATACATATATGTATATATATATATATATATATATATATATATATATATATATATATATATATATATATATATATATATATATATATATATATATATATATATATATATATATATATATATATATATATATATATATATATATATATATATATATATATTCTATATCCTTTGCCGTATCATAAAATTTACAATAAGAAAGATTGTACATATATCGCATATATATGTACGATATGTAAGTAATTTATAAATTAAACGGCGTTTTACCTGACACATAAAAGGGCATTTTCCCTTTTTTACTAAATACTACGTTATTCTAATTGTAAAAATTTTTTTTGAGATTATATTTTTTTGTAGATCTTTATCTAGCCGTGGGCAATTAATTCCTTTGAATAATTGTCCCATTGTATGTTTTTTCATTTTATATATAAAAAGCTCGCTTAAAACGAGCAATCAACCTCAAAAACACTATGTGATTGGTCAGCGCACACGTACACTTTAAAAACTGCTTAAAACAAAGGAAAACTTATTTTCCGCTCACAAATTGAACACAATAATATTCAATTGTATACGGTACTATTATTTTAACAAAAACTATTTTTAGAAAAAAATATAACTAAATATCTTTAATCAGTAAGCTAATTTCAATTATTATAAAAATCTGACTATATTTACTCAATTTAAAAACATAATACACTCATTTTAAAAGGAGTCATTATAATGAGAAATAAATATCATTTTTAACAAATTAAATCGATAGCTTTTTTTAATTCGTTATAAAATGACCTAAAAGCATATTAAATCACGTAATAATTTGTTTTAAGGGATATGTCTAATGGCATTTCCTTATAGCATAAGGAAGTTCCTATAGGCATTTTCTTATGATATAAGGATATACATCTTATACATATATAGTATAAAAAAAATTAGTTTTGGAAACAAAACCAAGCTTTACTTAATCGTTTCATAAATATCTAATCTAATATGACTCATCAATCTCGCAAGAGTAAGATCTATCATGAGGATATCATAAAGTCTAGTTCAAAAAAGCAAAATGAAGAAGAAATATTGCAATTACAACAGTTGAAATCACAACCTTATTTATCTCAAAGTTCGTCAGCATCTTAATCTGGAGAAACTATTTCAAAGAGAAAAAGATCTGTAAATCCTACAAAAACGACGAAATCTACTATGCAGACAGCAAGTGCAGCGTTGACATCATTATCGGCAAAGTCTTCAAATAATACTTCAGCTTCAAATATTTTTATTCCTCCTATTCAGCAAAACCCAAGTTATAGTCAAAATTATCTGAAGACTTGTTTAGATACATTTCAATAATGACAAAGATGAAAAGTATCTCCAGCTAGCCCCGTCTTTACCCATGTTCAGCCTAGACAGTCGCTGCGGGGCGTTTTAAGAGGCCAGCCGACAAGAAATCAATTTTTTTTAATTAGTTAAAAAAATAGGGAAAGAAGAAAAAAAGTGGCCAATTTAAAACAAATTGAAAACCTAAATGTTGTTGTGTCCTTGCCTAAATTGACAGTATTTTTTTTAAAAAAACAATCTGACTCATCATCACAAGAGGCGTGGATGATTTGGACGCCGTTAGTGTACTTAGCAAAAAAAGTTTTAAAAGTCGAAGAATTTTTTACCAACTCCGCAAACTATATACGTCAAAATAATAGCATGATTAAGTTCATCACAACAAATCAGCAAAAAGAGACGTCGACGCCATTGATTTTTCAAGTTCTGAAACCCGTAAACTGATAAATGAAATAACGCGATTGGCTAGTACTGCAAACTTTACTTCTTTAACGGGAAAACTAAGAGTTCTTTAGTAACCGAAGATGTAATTTGCAACTAGAAAGTTGCTCATTAGGCAATCAGTGAGCATGAGCAATCTGCTGAACAAAATAATGTCATCTCTAACTTTGTTAATCAAAGTGAATACGGTTACAGGACTTATTGCATTTTTACTAAACAGTATCAAGGTGAAAAGGATTATTGGAAAAATATGTTGCATCGGGGGTATCATCCTGTTTCTTTCTTCCTGGTAAAGCAAAACTTTAATTATAGTTTTAGATTATTTATTTTTTTAACCTATTAGTTTAATAATATATAAATATTTATGTAGACCTGTTAAATCTAACGAGTTATTATTTTACGCATGACGCATCAGAGAGTTAACATTGCGTGAGTCAGAACAGAAAATCGGATTATGTCATAATGGAAATATCCTTGGATCATCAGAGATATTGGCTAAATACAACCCGTTTTTAATTAAACATACAAACACTCACATAAATCAAGGTAACGGTAGTGCTTCCTATTTATCAGCTAACATTGGCAAAGAGTTCATCCAGCAACTTGGTGGTTTACTTTTAAAATTAGTTGTTAGATATAGGTCCATTTTAAGGAGTTAAATCCACTAATTGAACGTGTTCCATGCTGCGGTCATTCTTTAAATCTGGTTAATGTTGCAGCAGTTGCGTTTGACAGATCTTTGATCTTTGACAGCCAGATAACTTTTTTTCAACCCATTGCTAGAAAGTGTATCTGCTGCTGTTGCAAATTGTATAAGTGGAAAAGAAAGACATGATTGTCTTACGCTCTCTTATTGTTGGTTTTTGGATTTATGCAGTAACATTTATTATTTAAAACATTTAAAATAAAAGTATTAGAATCTTATGCAAGTACAGAATATATTTAAATTAAAAAAGTTTAACACAACTTTGTTACTCATTTGTTCACAGTTATATAAATTATGCTATTATATTCTGGGGTAGTACAGGCAAAAGTAAGTTAAAACGTCTTTACCGCCGTCAGAAACACGCTATGCGTTTGATCAATTTTGCAGATAGGTTCTCACATACTAGAATTATTTTTATGGAACACTCAATGAATATGAATTAACTGTATTTAATGCTTTATATTTCATTAAATATGAAAAAGCGATTTGTGGCCTTTAGTTTTTAAAGATTTATTTATTTCGAAACCCATAAAGAAATACACCTTAAAAAATAAAAAAATCTAAAGCTGTTCCTTATTTTATAGCAAAAAACATTGGAAAAGATTGATTTTCAACAGCATCACGATATAGAATTGTGTCAACTGCGCTGAGTACAACTCTTGCTTTACTTTTATAACAGTTATATAAATAAAAATATAATTTAAATTTTCCGGAAATAACAGTTCCGGAAAAAAGATGACTATTTTATATCTGAACTTTCTTTTATTTTGAATCAGAAAGTCAAGTATAAATAAAAGTGCATGTAGTATTAAAGACAAATTTATTATATTGACTAAGGGTAAAAGTTTTATAGTGTATTTTTTTATCTGGCTAAAAAATTATGGTAGAAATGAAAGAATTTGGTAAAGTTAAAAACGTAGCTGTCCTAATCAGTTCTATTTAGATTAATGTATTTAACTATAACTTTTAATAATAAAATTTTTTTCTAAAACTGTTTTTTCTTTAATTAATTAAAAATGAGACTGAATGATTGAAAGTTAATTCAGCAAATTGGAATTTACTTCTGGTAATATTAGATTTAATAATTACGTCACGGGTCTTCTTACTGTAAACGACAGTGTGACAGTGTTTACAGTACAGTGTGTACTGTAAACGACAGTGTCTAAAACGACAGTGTATATACACTGCAGGCCAAAAGTTTCCGGACACTTAATATTTTTATATAAAAAGCTAAAGTCTATCCTGTATCATTAAATTAACCAATAAAATTAATTTATAATACTTAAACTTACTAATTTTAAGTGTTTATGTAAGTTTGAGGTCAGTAATTGGGTATTACTGACCTCAAACTTAAATAAGTAAGTTTTTTTTTTTAATTGTTTATTTTAACTTAATATATAGCGTTACATTACTCTTAAGAGTTTGGTCTTGTTAAAGTTATTTATTTGTTGAAACATGAAGTAAATATTTATAATATAATGATAGCCGACTAAAATGATTAAGAATATTTAGTTTTGTTTAGTTTTCATTTGGTATTAATGATGGTTACATTAAAAAATCTTGAAAAAAATTTTGAAATTTTATAATTCGACTATTTAACTAAAAATATGGGTAAGAAACTTTCTTTAACGGTTGCAAAACGTTCTGAAATAATTACATTACACAAAGAAAGTTATTCAGTTCGTAAAATTTGCAAAAAATTAAAAGTTGCCAGTAGTACTGTACAAGATACCATCAAACGATGGAAAGAAACAGGCATTTTTGAAGACAAAAAAAGATCTGGTAGACCACGGAAAACAACAAAAGCAGAATGTAATAGTATAATATTGATGAGTAAAAGGAATCAAAGACTTACCGCCCCGGAAATAACTTCAGGCTTTAATAGGAGTCATTCAAAATCTATTTCATTAACCTCTACAAAACGACGTCTTAGACAAGCAGGACTTTCTGGCCGTATAGCGGTCAGGAAACCGTTGCTACGGATTGGAAATAAAAAGAAAAGGTTACAATGGGCTATAGACAACCAAAATTGGAAAGAAGTAGACTTGGGAAAAGTACAATGGACCGACGAGTCCAAATTTAAACTGTTTGGGCAAAGACGTAGAATTTACATCAGAAGAACAACAAAAGGAAAAATGATCCCAGAGTGTTTAGTGCCGACAATCAAGCATGGTGGTGGGTCAGTTATGGTATGGGGATGTTTTTCTTCAGCTGGTGTTGGTGACCTAGTTAAAATTGAGGGTATTATGAAAAAAGAACAATATAAAACAATTCTAGAAAACAATGCTATACCTTCTGGCTTAAGAACTATTGGTCGTAGTTTTGTTTTTATGCAGGGCAATGACCCTAAACACACCTCAAAATTGTTTAAGAACTACATAAAGGAACAAGAGGATAATGGTGTCCTCAAAAACATGACCTGGCCGGCCCAATCACCAGATTTGAACCCAATAGAGTTACTGTGGGAAGAATTGGACAGAAAGGTCAGACAAAAATGCCCAACATCCAAAGGGCACCTGTGGCAGATATTAGAAGAATCCTGGTTATCAATTACACCCGAAATAATAGATAAATTAATAAATAAGATGCCACGGATCGCAAAAAAGTGATAAAAACTCGTGGGTTATTTTTTGACGAAAAGACAGTTTAAAAATAATAGTGTTGTTAGTATTTTTTTTCTTTTTTTTTTTCTTAAATAGTAACTATATGTATCTTTTATAAAATAAATATGATATAAGAATTTTTTTGAAATAATTATGGGAGTTTTAATTAAAAAATTAAACAAAATCCAAGTCTGCGGAAACTTTTGGCCTGCAGTGTATATATATATATATATATATATATATATATATATATATATATATATATATATATATATATATATATATATATATATATATATATATATATGTTTATTTAATATATAAAAGTAATTTAAATAAATAGCATTATGTATTTATTTTACTCGATTTACGAAAGATTTCGTTAGGTAAACTGTAATAGCATATATATTCATTTTAGTCTTACGGATATTTAATATTGAAACATTATATAATCTCCTTGGGGCAATCTGTTCTTTTTGCCCCTCCCTTCCTTCTCGGCGGCACTGATGAGGTAAAGGTATTTTGGGTGTTTTAAACTTTGACTGGGTATATAACAGTTATAACATTAATACAATAGGACAAATCTTGTGTGAAACAAATAAAGGAAAAGTCGATAACAAAAGTATAAACGTTATACTTTTTGTATAATCACTTTCAGTGATTAACAAAAGTCAAATGAATTTAATCTGTTATATGTTTCTAGTGGATTTTACATTAAAAAAACTTTAAATGTGCATTTTTACATTTTTTGATTGTTGTAATATCTTATGTACATTGGCTACTAATTTTTAACTGAAATTTTTAGGGTATGTTCAGTATACTACAGAAATTCGGTTAAGAAATTTTAAAAATTGCTGTTTAATTTTTTTTTTTTTTTGATAAACAAATTAGATTTAAGTCAAACCCATAAGTGTTTCAAGCAATATTTCGTGAATAAAAAACAGCTTTATGGATGTAAAAAAATTGCGGAACAAAATTTCATTTTAGATATTCTTTTTATATATTTCTTATTAGATTATAGTTTTTCGCTTTATACCAATTTTTTATAAAAAAAGTGTTTTTTAATAGTGTACCACCTTAATGCTTTCCTGAAAAAAGATGAAATATAGATACGTGGTATGATGGTTTACCCAGTGATTCACAAAAATAAAATCCTAAAAGTCAGCTACTAAGTTCACAGTCATACAAATTATGACGCACTTTTATTAAACAATAACGTAAACTTTTGACAGACAATTAAACGATGACTTCTGTGTTAAATAAAAATAAAGGGTAATCCTACAGCTAAGCGGCTTAAAATGATTTGGTTGTTTTGTTATTAAAAAACAGCGAGAGTGCAAATTGGATTTTAATAAGCTTTTATATTCTCTACGAACGAGAGCGTTAAAATAAATTTAACTGTTTAACTGCAGAACATAGGCGGGTTCAGTATTTTTTGGTCTTTGATATCAGACTAATTATCAGACATGGAGCAAACTCCAAACCAGTGGGGTGTGACTCGGCAAAATTTGCATTAAACTCTTGTAATTGGTAACGCAAAGGCTTCTGGGATGTGGAGTACAGCCAGATTGTAAACATAAACAACTTAATATTTATAAAAAATTACAATTTTTACTTTGTTATAGCGTGATTCAATCAATTTTAATTTCTTTTTCTTTTCATTTACTTTAAATTGTTTAAATGTAGTATAGAATACTGATCAATGTCTGCCGGATTTTGCGCAGCTCCAAATTTTCAGCATAAACGATATATATATATATATATATATATATATATATATATATATATATATATATATATATATATATATATATATATATATATATATATATATATATATATAAATATATATATATATAGCGCGTTGCTAACGTGGCAGTAAATACCGCCGCACTAAACTTTAAAATTTGCTAGAGTGGCGGTAAAAACCATGACGCAAAATACCGCCACCTTAAGTTAATATTTTGCTAAAGTGGCGGTAAATACCGTCGTACTAAGCTTTAAAATATGCTAAAGTGGCGGTAAAATGCAAATCAAAGCAAACCATGACAAATAGCGGATATTTTACTGAGGTGGCGGTAAATACCGCCACAGAATTATTTATCTTGCTCACAATACGGTTTCACTAACCTTAAAACATCGATGAGTGTCAAAAAAATCTAAGTATAAAAATGATTAAAATACAAAAAATGGCACATTTTAAGCTTTTTATAATTTTTTTTTGAATTTATAAACATAAGGTAGAAAAAGTTCTTTGTTAAATGAAATTGTAAAATGAAAATAATATTTTAAACTTGGGTCAACATGTTTAATTTTTGCAATTTAAACATTATTATCCTTGATTGATGGAAGAATTGCTCCTTGATGGCTTATACAATTGCTCCTTGATCTACTTTCCCTAAATGAGTACTTTAAATACTTACTTAACATAAATACTAAACGTGAGTTGCCCGAAAAAATAGACGACTTTAAATTTTTTTTCACTCAACGCCAGTTAAGTAAGAAATACTCTTCTGGTTCTTATTTTTGGTGAGTAGGAAGACAAAAAGCTCTTATCATGCCTAATATCGAACTAGCTAATTTGGTCGCTCCCTATAGGCAAAAGTATTGTTAATATGTTATTGCATATTTTAATACTAAATGAGGAGCTTATTTACCAAACGCGCTGAGTCCGAGTAAATTGATTTTGATTAACCAACGAAAAAGGACTATTAGTAATTGCATAGCAACCAATATTTTTGCAAACTATTTTTACGACTAAGAGTCTTTTAATATGTCTAATAGATTTCAATATAGGGTTAAGTGACCAAGTTCCAGTCCCATCTTTACAATTTTGTTTGAAAAAAAAAGTGTTAACAAATAGGCTTATGCGACAATCATAAACTGTTAGAAAATTAATACTTTCAGCATCGAGGGCATAATTTTATTTCTTATAAGTAAAAACTGCAAAGACAAAGATGTAAGAAGGTAAACGAATTTGACAAAAATTCAGCAACTTTGACCAAATTTCAACCGTGAAGTTATCATTTATAGATTCTGGAATATTGCAAATCGGAAAGAGTTATTCATATTATAAATTTAAACTTTGATTAAAAGGTTAATTCTTAAGGTGGTCCTACACTCATAAAAGCTTATTTTTATAAAAAAAATTTTTTTTTTTTTAAAAGCTTATTTTACTTATTCATCACTTGTGAATAGTCTCTGATTATATTGGATTGTAAACAAGCTCTATTAAAAAAGATATTAGCTGTTATACTTAGGTATCTTAAAAAAGTATCCTTAGAAACGCCCATAGCAACCACATTTTGAGTTATTTTTAAGTTAATAACTAGTCAAATATCTTTTTTATTGTTAAAAATTGATGTGAATATAAAAGCTCCCATTCTAATTCTGAATGCCCAAATCAAAAACGTGTTACCGTTGATGGAACCTGGCAAACCCGAGGATATTCCTCCCTTAATGGAGTAGTAACAACAATCATTGATAAAAAATGTATTCATGTTGAAGTTCTTTCAAAATTTTGCCATGGCTGTGTTTCTTGGGAAAATAAAAAGTTAACTCCAGAATATGCAGAATGGTTTGCAAATCATCAATGCACTATTAACCATGTTGGTTCTTCGGGTGCTATAGAATCTGCTGGGGCAGTCAAAATATTCAATCGCTCAATAGAAAAAAATAACCTGATCTATAATGAATACTTAGGAGATGGTGACACTTCCTCCTTCAAAGATGTAATTGAAAGCAACCCTTACAAAGATTTGAACATTAAAATCACAAAATTGGAATGTATTGGCCATGTACAGAAAAGAATGGGTACTAGACTTCGTAAGGTTGTTAAGACTTACAAAGGAACAAACGCATCACTCCATGGAAGAGGAAAGTTAACTAAATCTGTGATCAATTCTGTGCAGAACTTCTATGGCCTAGCCATTAGAAACTTGAAAATTTGTATGCAAAAAAAAAAGCTGTTTGGGCCTTTTTTTTCATTGTACAGATTTTGACGACAAGGAATGGCGACACCATATGTGCCCAAGAGGTTCAGAGACTTGGTGTAAATATCATTTAGACAGAGTTCATGGTGTAAATACTTATGCAGAGCAAGTGAATCTTTCTGTTGCAGTCTTTAACATTTTGAAATCAACTTTTAGTGATTTATCTTCAGATGATTTACTAAAAAAATGCCTCCATGGTAAGACCCAAAACGCCAACGAGTCACTCAACCAGATTATTTGGAGACGCTGCGCAAAAAATATTTTTGTGGGTAGAGTGGTCTTAGAGTCTGCAGTTAATTTATCTGTTATTGAATTTAATGAAGGGTCTAATGGAATCCTCTCTGTACTAAATAAATTTTATTCAACAGGATATGTTACGCCTATGAAACTTAATGAAAAGAAGAAAGAAACTATAAAGCGGTCTCTTTAAAAGTCCACTGACCGCGTCAAAAAGAGAAGAAAACAACTAAGAACAATTAAAAAGGGTTACTTAGACAAAGATGATGAAGAAGAAAACTCAAAATATATTCCTGGAGGGTTTTCATATGTTTTTTGTGAACTTTTTATTATGGTTTTATTCTTTTATTTTATATATTTGTCGTTTTCTCAGAATAAAGTTTTGCTTCGAATAAAAATCTTTAAAACATAATAACTTTGGACTCGTTTAAGCTTTTTATCTAATTTTTTTTTTTGATTTTTCACATAATTAAAAAGGATCCGGATGAGAGAAGGATATATAAAATAAAATAAGGAAAGTACTATTTTATGAGACTAATGTTGGCTATTTGTCCACCAATTTTTCTATGTTTGTTTTAAATCTTGTAACTTTTTATATACTGTGAATATTATAAAATGCTTCTCTTAGACGGATTAATATAACTCAATGAGTATATACACCAATTTTCAGCTTGATATGATAAGTATTTTGATTGCTAGCTTTTCACAAAAAATGCTAGTTTTTTCATTCATTTTTTAAATAATTGGCTAATCGAGACATTTTTTTTTTTTTTTAAAAGTTGATTTTTGTAAATAGTTTATAGAACCACATTTTTGGTAAAAAAATTAAATCAAAAACTCTTTACTTTCAAAAGTTAGCCTTTTCTGTGGAGGACCACCTTAAGTCAATTTAAAAGCCACAATTTAAATATTGTAAAGCATAAAATATTTTAAGTCAATTTGTATTAAATGATGTAAACCATTTAACATAAATATCATTTAAAATTTCTGGGTGTATGAATTACATGGCCGGAATAAGGTCTTACTACCATGTGCAGTTAAGTAAAAAATACAATAAATAAAAGTGACTCAGCATTATCTCGAAGCTAAAATAATAATTTTTAGAAGTATATTAATAACTTAAAAATCATAACATTATCCTAGGTACTTAATATTTTATATTTTTACATCTAATCGCTTTTTTTATTTTAAAATTATTTGTTATACTAGCAGTAAGCAACCCGTAATACGAGTTTGTAATAATTAAATAACAATTTAACTTGATATATTATATGAAAAATATAAATACAAATTTATCTATATATAGGGCTGCCATTGTCCCGGTTTTTCCGCTGAAGAACGCTATGAAAGTTTTAATTAGTTTAACGTTGTGCTCTCCTCCGTAAGAATCGGGACAATGGCAGCCTTATCTATTTAATATAATCCTTTTGGTTTTACTCGCTTTTATTAATCTTGGCATTAAGTAAAGACCATGTAACCTAAGATATTATGTTCTTTTTAATAACAGCATGCACCAGAGAAGGAAAGCCAAGTACAACTTACCATACCTAAATAAATAAAAAAAGATCATTTTGAACTACAGAAGCATTATTTTACATATTTATTATTGTATTTTAGAATAAGTAAGCTTATTAATAAAGGGGAGCATTATTTTACATATTATTGTGTTCATGAATTAGTGACTCGTAAAACATTTCTTAAACATGGTCATAATTATGGTACCAAAAACTACATAAGAGCTTAGTAATAATAGAGGGTTCCAATAATACTCTCTTTTATTAATAAACTTTCGTTAAACCGAGAGGAGACAGACTGTGTTTCAAAGGCACTGTGTTAAAAAAAAGTTATAACAAATTATTATATTCATAACTTAATGACAATGGCAAAAAAATATATTAGCACAAAATAGCTATAGCACAACTAACCATTAAAAAAAGACTATTTTAATGTTACCTCAATAGTTTAGAATCTTGATTTTTTCATAAATGTGAATTATGATTAACACAGTAAATTTCATATCATATAAATTTACTAAATTAAAACCATGTTTCAACAGTAAGCAAACTAATAAAGCAATGGCAACTAAAAAAAGAAAAACAAACAAAAAAACAATTATGTTTGAACTTCAAAAAAAAAAAAAAAAAAACCATTTAATTTTAAGATAATTATTATCAGTTATATAAAAGTTTAATAAAATTTGATTCGTAAAAAAATGCGGTGACTAATATTAGAACTAAAATATATACAACAAATCTGATAATAATCAAATTAATTAAAGTCATAAAAACTAAGTTATTATAATAATCTTTAACTTATCAGTCACGATATCGAAGAATATCTGAAAGTAATGAGAAACAAAAAGTTGAGTATAATAAAAAGTAGATGTACATAAGGTTGAATTTCAATTCAAATATAAATATTAGCACTTATCTGATGGGTCCAAAAAATAATAATTGGTAACTTTGAAAGAAAAAAAAAAAGAAAAAAAAAAGATATGTAGATTAACAAATTCTAGTATTTATATTTTGATACTGATCATAGTAAGATTTATATTTGGTCTTAGTTCTAAAGTGTCTTAAGTAAAAAATAATTAACAGAAATTAAGACCACCCGGCATTGTGACCACTGGGATAACAATCTTGCTTTACACACTGCTAAGTAACACCGCTTTTAAAACATAAAAATAAAAAAAACAGAATATAAACATATATAAACTTTGAACATACTATATTTTATTAACTATTAACATTTACTTTATTACACATGAAAACATACTTATCATAAAGTATTAATTAACAACATTTGAAAATAAATTTGTGTATTTTTTTAAAAACACACCACTATATTGGGTTGCAGATAAAAAGTAATAATAAGAATTGGTTTACCAGATCTTTTTTATTACTTTAACTTTTTAATTATAACCATAGTACTTTCATAGTTTTTTTTTAAGACTTCCTAAGTGAATAGAAAACTATTACGCACCCTGGTTTAACATTATGATTGTTACCAAGGTTGCTTACATCTTCATGTAAGGCATCATATTGCATGCTTCTCAGTTTGCTTTGGTTATTTCTATGAGAGACACTACTCTTCAATTTTAACATATGCATCAGCAGCATATCGCTGAAATAGTTTCTTGCCACAATTTCTAACCAATGTTGCATGTTCAGGGTTGCGAACAAATTATGCCATTTCTTGGAAAAAAAAGTGAATAAGCTCTAGGATCTAAGTTAGCTGACATACTCAATATAACTTCTAAATTACCTTTTGGGTAAATAACTTCCCTGGAAGGAAATTCAATTTGCAGGGCCCTAATTCCATTGATATATATTGATATATCACTGGAATGTAAAAACAATGGAAAAAAATTAGTATTTAGTAAAAAATATACTTATATTAATACTATACTTTATATAGAATATTTTACAAATAGTATATTAATATATATAAATAAGTCTCTCTCTATAGATTTATGCTAAATATATAAATATAAATTATAATATATAATTATATAAACACAAAATATCATTTTTACACATCTCATTTTAGTTTATGTAAAAAAAATATACTGAAAAGTATTCAATGTAATAAGCACAATGTTTGCACCTAAATTGTTGACTTGACTTTAGTTTCTTTTTGAGACCAGAGCAGGAAGAATGATACCAACTATTACAATGATTGCATTGAATTCAAGGAATTGTTTTAGTTCTTTTTTTGAAAAGATCATCAAAACCACATTCCTTGCAACTGCCATTTTGTTGAACTTGGATTACACTACTTTCCATCGTAATATTTTGCAGAGATTCTGAGGTCTTAGGCAATAAGGATGAAGGCTTACTTGTTTTAGTACCAAATATTTTGAATGCAAGCTGTCTGGTTGCAGCTGGTCTGCCACGGACTTTTGGTATTGTGCAATAAAATAATTCTTCAGTAAAAGGTTTTGGAAATGGACACCACTCATTAGATTGAGTTAATGCAACACCATTTGTTGAAGCCTCAGTTGTTTTAACAGTTGATGCAACATCAATTATTGTAACATCAGTTATTGCAAAATCAGTTGATGCAACATCAGTTGATGCAACATCAGTTAATGGAACATCAGTTAATGGAACATCAGTTGATGCAACAATGGCAGTGTCAAGACTGCAATTAACAGTTAGTTGTTTATCTAAGACATAAACATATTTTGAGGAACCTGAAACAACTGCATTGTTGTTTATTTCAAAATGAATTGACTCAATGTTCTCTAAAGCTTTAGAAGCTTCTTCTGGAGTATTATTAAATATAAATTTCTGCAATTAACAGTTAGTTGTTTATCTAAGACATAAACATATTTTGAGGAACCTGAAACAACTACATTGTTGTTTATTTCAAAATGAATTGACTCAATGTTCTCTAAAGCTTTAAAAGCTTTTTCTGGAGTATTATTAAATATAAATTTCTGCAGACGTTCAATACTTTCGTAATTTATTGGAAATGTTTTTTGTGGCTGATCAGCTACGTAAGATGCAATTTCTTTCATTAACAGCATTATAGAATTGAACCTTGAGGAATGTGACAAATTTGGAGTAACACGCGGAATAGAGATGGTAGTGCTTTGTGAAACATTGGCCAAGTTTGGAGTATTAGTAGACAAGAGCCACCTGCATTATTAATACTTAACCATTGTTGATAATATTAAATGTAATATTTAAAATGATAATATAAACACAAATTAAAGTTACTAAGATGGCCAAAAGAGACAAAACCTACCTGGAAGCAATTGTTTCTGGTCTAAGTCTATTTCACAAGCAATACATACCACAAACAAATGATGACAAAGTGGCCCCATTTCTTTTTGAAAATTGCATGAACAATAAAAATCAAGATCTATATAATATGCATTATGCATAGAAGGGCTGGTTACCACAAATCCTGATGTGCTATGATTCCAGTGTATTAAAAGAAATGTAATTAAATAAAAAACAAGCTATAGGAAAGATTATTATAATACAAGCATTACTTATGAGAATTTAATTACTTCACTAACAGTATACCCATTACAACAAGCCATCTCTACCTCATTCTGTAATAAATTAGAAGAATAACGAGTACATAACTTAAAATACTTTTCTAATAAAGGAGAAGATTTGTTGAGTGTAACATTTTTCAATGTATTTTCAAAATCCCAATGAGCAGATTCCATAGATCGGAGAGATGACATACCCAGTAAATTGTTCACTAATACATCCATATCAATTTTTGAAAAAGAAATTAATTTCTTTAGAGTACATGGAAGCTAAAATAATGTCAACAATATGTATTGCTATGATGACCTTTTTCAAAAAAAAAGTTTTAAAACCATGTTTCCACACTAGTGTGGTTTAGGAGGTTCTCCAAAATGCCATTTAAATGCCATTATGGAAGAGTTAAAGCAATTTTTTACTATGAAATGCCCCTTCTGAATTAAGTTGTACTGGATAACAAGTTACCAGTAGCAGGATACAACTTGACAAAACTAGTATATTAACATAGTATAACAAACATTATTTTAAGTATATAGACAAGTATAATAAACTTTTGCACACAAGAAAGAAACAAAAAACAAGTCTAGAAAACACAAATTTTTAAAAAACTAAACCTCTCTATTCGATTATCTGTACGATTGCTAAGGTGACGTACATTTTTGCGACCAAAAGCTGTTATAGAATCTTTATATGGTATCCAATTTTCCACAATATATTGCTAAAAACATGGTATATCTTTTAAATTTTCAATAGCTGAATTAAACTCCAATTCAGTATTGACGTTTAGCATCTTTTGTGTATACTAAAAAAGGTAAATGATAGAAAAAATCAATATACAAACAATAATATTTATTAAAATCAGTTATCAGATCAATCATTGAAATGCTAATTCATCAATAAAAAATCTTGAAAATGTTTTATAAAAATCTATGAAAAAGCTTTAAACTCTTATAATTCATTTTGAAGCAAAATTATAAAAACTTACAAGACAACAAAACTCATTCTGTGTGTATTGCACGTAGGACATGGAAATAACATTTCAGAATTTTAACGTTATTCCAACATTTACTAATGGCATTAATTTCTGCTAAATCTTTGTCTACAACAACACATTGTGTATTTGATAAATCATTGCATTCCGCAAAATATTCTAGAAACTGTTCAATGTGGATTTGGTCTTCACTTGTCATTATGGCAAATGCAATTGGTTGTCCAACGCTATCACAATCTTCCACCAACAAAGTGAACAGAGGGTAACGATAATTATTTGTCTAAAAAACATATTTATTCAACATTTATAAACACAATCTAGCATAACTACAATCCCTGGCATTATGGTAAGGAATTAGATATGTAAAACACAATTACATTGTACTGAGAGCAAAATTGTCAATCTGTCAATCAGCAGTGCTTTATCTCCACACAACCTTCATTTGAATTCAACACTAAACTTGACTCTATTCAAAATGTCTTGCTTATTAAGGACTTTTGGAAGGCATTAATAAGGCTTAGAGAGTGAGATTTTTTTAGTTCATTTTTTTAAATTTTTATAAAATCTGGAAAATTTATACAATTACTATTATTAAATCTTTAAATTTGTTTGATTTGTTTGAGATTATAATAAATCTTTTTTTTTCAACAAATCATTTTGTTAATTTATTTATAATTTGGTTTAAACCAAGATTATTTCAAACCTATCAATCCTGTTTTTAAATTTTAATATACTAAGTTACATGCCATAAGAAGTAAAATACAGAGATATTTAAATTAATATTTTTGAACCTTATAAGTGGCCATCTGAATCATTTCTCCATATTTGTAGAACAATTTTCTTTGCATATCTGTTTGAAAAAAAAACCTTGAAATTGATGATCTTGTGTTTCTAAAAGGCGGAAATGAACATTTGGTAATGCAAGTGTAGAGCGTAGTCTTGCAGTCATCGTTGAACCTAATAATACAAAAAATATTAAATAGAATGCATTACAAATAAAATAGTAACATATAAGGCATTAAACTTCATTTATTAACCTGATTTTACAAGGACTTTTCGATTGTGCATATCTTTAACACACACAGCTAAACCTTCCTTGTGTAATACTTGTGAAACAAGACTAGGATTTCCATTTACGGATAACATGTTATCAACATTTTCAGCCAGCTTCCCCGAAGGGCGACGTTGTTCTGGATATAACCTAATCAATTCTAGAGAAACATCATGATTGTGGTTTAGTTGACATGTTTATACAACAAAGTTACTCATGACTCGATTGAATCTGTAATTATATAGATAAACTGATTCATGAAAACATAAAATAAAACTTTTTGTTACAAAGCTTTTTTCTAGTTTCGAAAAGTACTTTTTGTAAGCAAAGTGTTTTTCTTTTCTTTTTGTTTTAAATTGTAATAGTTATGGCCCTACACTTGTGTAGTTTAGACGGTTTTAAATTTTACAGAGCAGGAGTAATATATTTATTGTGACAATCAATAGATTACCATCCAAGTTATAAAAGCTCTTCCTACACATAATATATGTCCCATGGTCAGATAGCTTAATTGCCACTGTACCTTTGCTCAGTCAACAATGTCTTTGGATATAATTTATGGTTTATAACAAAATATAGCATATATAAATAAAAAAAAACAAAATAAAAATTTATCCTAAATGACCTATGGTGTTTATTTATTCTAAATGACATATGGCGTTCATTTATTTTAAATGTCCTATGGTGTTAATTTATTCTAAATGACCTATGGTGTTCAGTCTTCTCCATTTAAAATTTACTGCCAGCGCACGAAAAAGCGCTGGCCGGAAAGTCACTATTTGTCTGACGCGCGCAATTTAAAAAAATATCTGTTTTTTGTACTTCTTAATATAGAAAAAAAGAACTTTTTAATGAAAAAAAAAAAAAGATTTGTTGCAATTTAAAAACACGCTTGAATATTATTGGCGAGCGCTAAAAAAAGCACTGACCAAAGTTTTGGCAGACATGTGGGCGAGCGCAAAACTGCAAGAGCGCGAAAGCGCTCACCAAACGGAGAAGACTGGGTGTTTATTTATTCTAAATGACTTATGGTGTTTATTTATTTTAAATTACATATAGTGTTTATTTATTCTAAATGACGTATGGTGTTTTTTTATTCTAAATGACGTATGGTGTTTATTTATTCCCATAAATGACCCATGTAGTTAGTATGTATTCTAACATGAAATTCAATAATAACATTTATAAATCAAAATTCTTACACAATGGTTATTTGCACAGAACATCCATTAGCAAAAGTATGAGTCTAAAAAAAAAGTAACACAAAAAAAACAGACATTAACACTAGAAGCCCCAAGGTGCATTAATTGATCCAATCACGACTTTGATACTTTGGTGAAGCTAAAATTTTAATGTTGATAAAATGATATTTTATGACTTTTATTATTTACATATAATTTACTGAAAAGCGGAAAAACACATTCAGAGATGCGACTATAAATATTTATACCTAATAAACCTAAACTGGATCAATTGATCCACCTTGTAGAAAACGTGCATATACATACATTGCATATATTTGACAAGAACTTTACACAAACAGCTTTCTTACAATTTGCACATACTGTTGATGTCAGATTACGTTTGCAGTTTGATTTTATCTCAAACGAGTTGATTATTGTGTATTACTGTTGGTAGCTAATGTGGTATTACTGTTGGCAGCAAGTAATTTTCGGTGAGTAATATTTGCTTCTTTTAACTGTTCAGATAAAGTGTAAAGAAACTTTCGTCTCGAAATTTTTTGTTGTGTAACTTTTTTAAAAATGATCCAAGCGTTTACACCGGTTAAGTCCAGAATATTGAAGTAAACAGTTAGCGGCCAGCGTCGGCACCCAGATTTTGCTGACATTAGTCTACACATTGAATCTAAGATATCAACTCCACATTTGTTTGCATTGTAATAAAGTATTCCCTCTGGTTTCTTCTTCCCATCACTTTGCTTAGTTGCCCCTCTATGAAGTGTTGATAATCAAATTACAGTTTTTTTTTTTTTGCCTGGTAGACAACCAAGTTCAATGGTCTATTTATGTAAAAATTTGAATCGTAAAGTGAAAGTGGATTAAATGCTGGAATTTCTTTTCTACTATGTTTAACTGTTCCAACAATTGACATTTTCTTTTGCAAAAGTTTTGTTGCAAGATCGACACTTGTAAAAAAATTATTTTTAGTAACATTATACCCGCTGCCAAAATAAGGTTCCATTAGTGACATTACCTCATGAGTACCCAAATTTTCTACACGGCTTTCATCTTTACCTACATACGGTTTGATATTGAGACAATATTTATTCTTTAGATCAGCTAAAATCCAGAATTTGATTCCGAACTTGTCCGGTTTATTAGGCATATAATGTGTAAAGCAACATCGAGCTTTAGTTGGGAACAACTGTTCATCAATTGTTAAAGACTCCACAGGTATATAGCATTTTTGACTGTTTTCTACAAATCTTGCCAGCACCCATGACATATAAGCAAATTTATCACTTAACGTATATCAAATCTAATGTATTTCATGTCTTTAAATCGAGAACGCGGCATAGTTTCTATAAAAGATTTGTTGCCATATTTTCAGACCAAAGGAATTTAACTGGAAAATTTCTTGCGTTCATGCATCTGCGAAGATGTATTAAGCCTATGAAAGCATCAAGTTCAATGTCGCTAACATTCCATCCTTTATTTGATAAATTGGCAGATAAAATAGTGCATTTTTTGATAAAGCGTGTAAACCCTTCATCCATAATTAGTCTAAATGCATCAATAGGTGTCAAAACAATACGACAATAAGAAGTTGTTCCGCTCTTGGCAGTAAACACATTCTGAGTTTGAAATCTTCCAGTTACCTCAACTTTTGACACAATAGTCCATTTTACGTCATCTCTTTAAGTTTTAACAGTTAAATCATTACTCCCACCGCATGAGTTTTCTTCTACATCATCATTGCTCCTACTTTCTGAATTGTAAATAAAAGTATTAATTTCATCACCATCAGAAAGATTATCTTCAACATCTGCCTCGTCATTTTCTTTTGTTGAATCTGATTCATCACCATTGTCAATTTCCAAGTGTTCTTGTAAAATGAACAAACACTGTTGCGCCAACACACGTTTTGGACATTGATATGTAACTGATTGGTCAATTGAAAGAGGATGTGCTACAACAGAGGTTTTTGATTATGAAGCACCATCAGCGTTTGCTGAACTTAAGCGTTTCATTATAATATCATTAGCTTTTACGATATTTTTCTCCAGGGCAATATAGTAGTAAGTTTCATAGTGTAAAATAGTAATACTAGTGTACTGTGGTGGCAGTATATATATACCATATATGCAGGAACAATATTTTATTTTATTCGTTAATATTTTAATTTTATTTCATTTTTTTTTCCGTTTAAATAAGCTGTTTAAATAACTTAAATAATATGCAAGTAATCCAGATTTAGGCAAATCATGCTACTAAACTTCTACTTTAAACCTATGTATATATATGTAGGGTGAAAGAAATTTATATATTTTATATAATTTACATCAAAATTAACAGTTTTAACAGTTAGTTTCATACATTTAAACAAGAAAATAAGTCTAAATGCATATAAATATTAAGTCGGATCAATTGATCCACTTTGGGGTTTCTAGGTATATAAAAAACCTGGGGCTTCTAGTGTTAAAGCTTATAGCTAAAGTTTGGAATAAATAAAAACTAAATAAATCACTGGTAGGTAGGATTTATACACAAATAGGCTAGGTTATATAACATTGTGAAATAACTAAATATAAAAAAATATTAACTATAAACATTGTTTTGTTATTACGACTACCTGACGCTTTCCTTTTCCTTGAGATTTAATTGCTCCAGAATGTTTACACTCCCAGTTTAATGACTGGTACTTAATTTCTAATGGGAGCTGGCTATTAGGGAAAACCTAAGAAAAGCAAAGAAAAAGCATATTCTAATTATATTATAAATCAAATAAATTTAAATGATCTTAATTAATGATCACCTAATATAAATCCAAAAAAATGTAAAATTTTATTATTTTATTAATCAGATATAAAAATTTATATATTCTTGGTGATGTTTATAACCCACTACTAAAAAAAATTAAGAACATATCTAAACTTTTATTTTTTCAAGAGCCATAAATTGCTCTTGTTAAATTACTTTCGGGAAGTGTGGGCCTACTGCTACAGTATTACAATTTTAAAATGTAAGGGGCTGCATAAAACAACTTCCTTGGATATGCGATATATATGTTGCAAATATTATAGTAGGGGGATATACCTGATATAAAATAATATCTCACTAATAGATAATATGTTAATCGCATATACCAGTAACGAAAATAATTACAGAAAACTCATGGTTATTCATACCTCCATAGGGAATAAGAATTTACTTTGTATAACCCAAACTTCAAATAAGTGCATGAGTCTATTAAAGAAAGTTTGAAAATGAAAACTGTTTCAAATAATCGGGAACTTTAATAAGTGACCATTCTAATAAATGGAAGTCTACTGTAGTTTCATTAAGTGTGACGAATAAAAAGATATAACTTAAAACTTTAATTAAACTTTTCTGCTAACTGGTTGATGTTTATAAACAATGCATGCACCTGTCATAAATCAATAGAATCATTAACTTTTACATTCCATAGAAGCATTAGAAGTACAATGCATATACAAGATGCATATAGAAGCACTAGCTTGTGATGACACAAATAAAGGGACTTTTAAATTTACATTATAATTTTATCATTGTGTTATCACGAGTATTTAGACAACCAAAATAGAGTAAACATTTAACTGTATACTAACACGACCTAAAGTTTCATTTCAAAAAAGATAACATTTCAAATACCTCATATCAAATTAAAAATCATATTATATAAAAAAAAATCATATCTTATCTGAAATTTCAAAAGACATGTTTTTAAAATGGTTTATGTTAATGGTTATGTTAAAAGTTTACAGTTTCCTTAACAACTCTGTGTGATTTACAATTTGGTTTCGGAACAAACTATTCTACACCATTTGCCCTATTAAATCTGACTGAAAATATTAGAAGTGCTCTAGATAAAGGATTGTTTGGCAGTGGTATCTTTATAGACCTTCGAAAGCCTTTAATATCGTGGATATTAAAATTCTATTTAAAAAACTAGCTTACTATGGCATGAAAGGAGTTTCAAATTTCTGGTTCAAATCTTTCCTTACAAATAGAAAACAGCTTTTGTCTGTCAACTGACGGAACTCTAATATTTGTGATGTCACTGTTGGTGTGCATCAAGGATCTGTGCTGGGTCCAACACTTATTGTTTTTAATCAATATAAATGATTTATCCAAAGCCATAAAATTTTGTAGAGCCCAACACTTTGCTGATGATACAACACTTTGCTGATGATACAAAACTTTGCTGATGATCTTAATGAATCAATCAATAAAATAATAAATATGTCAACTATTATCTAAAAAAATTCTGCAACTGGTTAAATGCTAATAAAACTTCTTTAAATACAAGTAAAACTTAGTTGATTATTTTCAAACCAAGGTTAAAAAAACCTCATTGCCAATTTAAAATAAAATTAAATGGGAAAAAACCTATCCCCTAAAATTTGCTAACTATCTTGGAATAAAGTTTGATGAAAGTTTAACGTGGAATGATCATATTAATTAAACAATAATCTAAATAGATGCAATGCAACTCTTTCTAAACTTAGACATCTTGTTGACAGAAATCCATTAAAATCTATATATTTTGCCTTATTTAGTTCTTACCTCATTTATGGTTGTCACTTACACTTAAACGTCTTCCTGTTTTTTTAGAAAAAAGCTATACAAACAATAAATTTTTTACCAGATAGCTCCCACACTAAAAATTAATTGGAAGATCTCCAATTAATCAATTTTTGCAATTAAATAAAAATTGAAAACTGCTTTTTTTATTCACAGTTTCATTAATGATAAGATACCCTCTATCTTTACAGAATGGTTTACTCCATTAATACATGCCCTTAACCCATCTAATAGGATGTCTAAAAGAGGCTAATGGTGTGTTCAAGCTTTAGATAGAAAATGTTATGTCCAACATTCCTTTAAAAACTCAGCAATTAGCGACTGAAATTTCTTACAAAGAGTCCTAATAGTTCTTCATTTTTGTAAACTAGATAAAAAAAAGTTTAAAAGAAAAGAAAAACTTAAATTCTTCTTCTTAAACTTACTTAGTCTAAGTCTTAGAGACAATAGTTTTCAATTAGTGTAGGTACGCGTAAATGCGGATTTTACAAAACCGTTTTTTCGGCCAAATTCTGTGATACGCTTTTTCAAGTTTGTTGAAAAGTTGCATGATATGAACTTGTTTTGCTCTGTTATTTTTTAGAAATATGTATCAAGATAGATATTTTTTGAATACTAGAATTATGGAACTTTAATTGTGCATCGATTTTTTGATGTTAAATTTTACTTATTGTGAATTTGATTGTTATTAAAAATTTGCTTGTTTTTTGGACATCAAGTATATATCGAAAGAATGCTGGTTTATTTTTCTAATATATTCTCTCACCTTTAAAAACCTTTTTTCTCACTACCTGTCAAATTTCATTGAAAAAAAAGCATACTCAGACACTTTAAAACTCTACTCCAATTAGGTAAAATTTTGTTGTTGTTTGGACATCAAGTATATACAAAAGGAATGCTGGTTCATTTTTCTAATATATTGTCTCACCCTTAATAACCTTTTTCTTACTATCTGCCAAATTTCACTAAAAAAAAGCATACTCAGACATCTTAACATTATACTCTAATTAGATAACTTTTTAAGCTTCAATAATGCGAGACATTCACAGTGAGGGGTCGTACAACTAATAACAATAATGATGTTGGATATAGAATATTTAATTGTACTAAATAGTTGTAATAAATTAAATTTTTTTTTCTGCTATCATTTTTCTGCAATTTTGAATTGTCGCAAATAGGCATTGACTCTAATACAGAGTGCAATACAGTTTGTAGAAATGGACATACTTTTTTATTATTTACAAAAAATAGTGATTATTCTCAAATCATCTCAACATGTAAAAATCAGGTTAGTAGTCTCATAAATAAATCATTGAATTGGTCTAGAAATTATAACAGGGCTGAGGACAGTGAGCGTTTTTTTGAATTTTGCAATAAACCTTTTTAAAGCCATATATCAAGTTTGCCTAATATTGTATAATCAGGCTTCTCAGATGTTTCATATACCAATATGAATGATTCATCTCCTTTAACTAGTTGAACATCAACATCTGCAGGTTATAGCAAATGAGACGTAAATAAACATATATTTAGAGAGAAATTAGGCCCTATAGAACAAAAACGAAAAAGTAGGTTATCTTACTTGTTTTCTCGGTTTGCCAACTCTTACAAATAAACAAGATAGCACTATTAAAAGCTGAATTAAACAGCATGCCAAATCAATTACGTGTTCTAAGACAAAACGTTACACAAAAAAAAAATTAGTTTAAGCTTTAAGGGCAGAAATACCAGATCTGAAAAAACACACACAAAAAAATAAAATTATAGTGAAGAGATTTGTCACTTTAAAGCTGAAAAAAAAGCTTTAAAATTAAATAAAAAGCATAAGTTAAGGCAACTCAAAACTAAGCATAATGCTGCTGTTTTTTACAAGTAACAGGGTAATTGCTAGTTTGGAGAATGATTTGCTCCAGATTAAGGAGGAAAGAAATGTAATTATGCCAGAAGATGAAAAAGCATATTCATTACAAATAAGAACAATAATTTATAATTATGTTGTTGTGTAATATACCAACCGGTAACATTCCATATATAATGACCATCAAAGTACTGTTGAGCAAAGAGCTCGTGAACTTGGCAGTATTTCAGATTTGCAAGGAGCAGAGTGGACTATGCATAATAATAACCCTACTCTTGGGTTTGATGCTACAACACAAGAAAGTGTCCACATTAATAGCATTAACTTAACATCTTAAGATAAATGTCTTGTGTTTGCTCTAGATCAGTTATCAGGAGGAACAGCATTTGATTATGAAAGTCATATATGCACTTCAATTGCATTTGTTTATTAAGGTTTTTACCAAAGTAGCTTTGATGAATGTCGTAACTCGATTATTGAAAATATATCTAACACAATGTCAGACAGAGTTGCAACCAACCATCTTACTATAAGCAAAGTTTGTGCAACCTGGGGCAAGAATTTGAATGAGCTGTACTGCCATTTGCACCCTCTTTACACAATTGCAGTTTCATGTCGCTCAGCATTACAGTCTCTTGAGTGTGAGAGTTGTTAGTTATTTGGAAATTATTGTATGGCACTTAAAATTGTTTTAGCCATGAACAAAATGAGGTTTATAGATGTCATAGGTGATCCAAAAGGATTTGTAAATTTTTTAGATGAAAACGATCTACTACGAAGTATTATTTCTAGATATCGTGGAAATCGGCTTCATATTCTTCTTCATACTTGTTTTATTTTTATGAAGCATTACAGTGAGTTTAAACATTTCCTCACTGTTGGAGCAGTAAAATGTAAAAGTTTGCAAGCAATTCTAAGAAGGGCATTTTGTAATAAACTGCCATAAAAGAAATGTGCATGCTTGCATTGTTTGGAAAACTCCCTACTGAGCCTTGAATGAAAAAGTTTTATGTTTTAGCTGAAGATGCAACTTTTGATAATGTTTCTGGTAGTCAGTTAGTGAAAAAAAGTTTTGCTAATAATTACAAATAGTAAACCTAATCCAGCTGCTCAGTTTTGCAGAAGAACAGATTTTTTGGGGAATACTCTTGCCCCAAACATTTTAAAATCAATATATGCTCCATTGCTAACCACTAACACTCGTATAAGCTTCATTGATGACATGCTTTAAAAAAATGACTTCTGCTTGTCTTGATGCTGTGAAAGTTGTCTTGAAGCAACAATATAAAAGGTATTTCTCACTTTCTATTACAGAGACACTAAAGGAGGTAAAAGGTGCAAAAGAAAAGAACTTGGTAGATATATCTTAATAATGTTGTAAATTTGTTTTTTTAAATGGTTTTTTACTAAATAAACACTATTTTTTATAATTTTTATTAAAGTTATTTTATATTAAAAATTTTAAAAGTTAAATTTACCAGCTTCATCCATGTCATCATTGCCATCTGGCACCCAGAGTGAAAACCAAGACCTCCTTGGTAAGTTTTTTACTGTGTTTTAATTTTTATTTTTCATTTTAATTTTTCGAACACTCATTTAATATTTTTGTTTTAAATATAGACTTGTCCAGGAGTGATTTCTTGGTCTGACGCCAAAGCCACCCTGGGCCTAAATCAAAAAGGGCCTTCCGCATATGGGCTCGGAATGGAGGTAAAGACCTGCCTCATTTTAAATACAAACCTCCTCATGGCAGAAGGGATGGCAGAGGATTCAGGAATGTAGTTATTAACAACTATAAATATACTTATTAATAAGTTTATACAGATTCACTTAGCTGAATCTATGTACACTTATTGATAGGTGTATGTATAGTGTGTATGTATATATTTTTTAAGTTGATACTTGTATATAATCTTTTTGTAATTTTAATTTTGTATATAGTTGAGTTTGATTTTTTAATGAAAAATTTGTGTCTTATATAAATACTATTTATTATTACAAAAAAATAATATTAAAGTTTTAACCCACCCTACCCAAGGTGTGAGAGGTGTAAAGCTTCCAAATAATACCCTCTTGCACCCTTTTCACATGTTTATTCCTAAAAACTTTCTTTGTTTTGATACTAAATTGCATGCATTTTTATATGAAGATACAAAGTAATTATCTTGATATTGGGTTAAAGGGCGCGCCCAAAGCCAAAAGGACTTCTAGCCTATCAACCTAAAGTATCCAAATCATATTTTATGGTACCCTATTAGAATATATTAAAAAATACAAATAAAAATTATAAATTTCAATTAAATAATAATTTCTTTTAAAAAATATACATTTTTCAATATAATATTTAGTTAATAGTAATTATAGTTTTGTAGACGCCCGTCTAGCGACCTTCGTACACTCTTTGTATATACATATTGCCCTTTGTTAGACCTATTTTTTGATACCAAGTTGTATGTATTTTAATAAGAATTGACCAAGTTATGACATTTAAGTTAAAAAAACCTTAAATTTGATTCAAAAATTCGGTACTCAAAATGCCATAACTTTTTGTAAAATTGTTCAATTTTAATAATTTTCACCTTTAAAATACTGAATTAAAAACCTTTTCAGTGATATATAACAATCTAGTGTTAGGTTAACTTAAAAATTTCATGTCACGTACCTAATTAATGTTATAGTGATATATATATATATATATATATATATATATATATATATATATATATATATATATATATATATATATATATATATATATATATATATATATATATGTATATACATTTATGTATATTATATTCTATTTTTGTTTTTTTTTGGGTTTGTTTTTGAGTATTCTTTATTTTATTCATATTTATTTTTTACACTTGCTTATTTTCTTGTCCTTTATAAATTTGTATTCTTTACAAGGTTGCTCTACTTGTTTTAGAAAAGCCATATGAAAGCGAACCTTCCTATCGGTATTATGTTATTTAACACCTTTGTATAATATTTACTGGTAAATATATTGTTATTGTTGTTGTTGTAACATTAACACTTACAGCTGAACCCTAACAACAAAAATCAATCATCTATTAATAATATGAGATAACTAATAATATTTTTTTATCATTTTAAAGAAATATTGGTAAACACGTAGAACTAATGCATACAGAACAGGGGCGGATGCAGGATTTTTTGTGGGTGTTGCCTGTTTTTTTTCGAGTTGCCAAAATATAGTCGGCGATATTTTTTTGGTAAACCCCTCCCCCGGGCTAGCAAGGGAGGGGGGGAGGTTGCAAAAAAATATCGCCGACTATATTTTGGTAATCCGTCATCAAAGCGGCATCAGTACTTTATTATTACTTACTTGGCATTGTTCTCAATTACCCATATAAAACAAAATTATAAAAATATTGCCTTGGCTATTCTGTTCATAAATTAGACATTTTTTACTTGTCTAACCTATTTAACGAAGTGCACCAACGAGAAGGTAAGCCATAGGACTTTGCACTCCATCTGTAAACTGTCATGTGGCCTAAAGTTAGCCCTCCATTTCTGGATTCTTTCCTTTTCTTGATAGGCAGTTAGTGTAAAGCATTTGTATTGTTGCCTTAGGTTAGCCCTCCATTTCTGGATTCTTACCTTTTCTTGATAGGCAGTTAATGTAAAGTATTAATATAGTTGCCTTAGGTTAGCCATCCATTTCTGGATTCTTTCCTTTTCTTGATAGGCAGTTAGGCCAAATTTTTTTTAATAGGGTTTTTTTTTTTAATTTTTTATGTTGGTTTTTCTAATTTTTAATAAATATAAGATAAACTTAAATATAAAATAAAATACACGAATATAGTCAATAAACAAAAAAGAAATTAATAAACTAATATTAGGTAAAAACCAATTCTAAGTGTCGTTCCCCTAAAACAGAAAAAATATTTAAAACTTTCCACATCAGGAATTATTTCTTGATGAATAGACATCAGAGCTAAAGAATTAAACCTTCACTCTGTCATGCAGTTTCGCATATAAGTTTTAAGTCTGCGTATAACAGAAATGCTCCTCTCGCATTCACATGTAGTAATTGGAATTGTTCCCATTATTAAAAAACCTTCCCTAATGTTTGGGAAACCCCTCATATCAATAGACTTTGAAGTCTCTGTAATAGTGGATGGGATCACAGATTGATTGTTCCAAAATGTTTCCCACAAATCTAATTCAGCATGAATTGATGTAGGATGAGGCATATCCGATATATAAAAATGCAAAAATTCCATAAAATCTGACTTCCAAAAACATTTTTCTTTATTTTTTTTACAACAGTTGCAGGAATACCAGATGCAAGCAATCATCTCACCTTCATCAAATCTATCTTCTAATTCATTAATTAAATGATCTAGAAGAGGAGATGTGATGGAATATTTGAAATAATCTGAAACTGTGTCAAAGGGATAATTATCTCTATAAACTTGTCTGCCACAGAACCTTGGTTTAACTTCTGAAACATCAAGAGTCTTAGCTAGGTCAAGAGCAATTAAGTACCATTTGTTATGATAGACATCAATATTTTTTTTTAAATCTAAAATTTGAGTTTTCAAACAATTTATTTCATTACACTGTTGTGATATATCAAATGTTTTAGTTTGGAGAACAACAGTTATGGCGTAAAAATAGTCCATTATTTGTTTTGTTAAAACTAAGCTCACAATAAAAGAAAAATTTGTCATAAGATTTAAAAACATGAAGCTTTTGAAGAAGTATCAATATTATAACTCTTACCTTCATTGTATGCCATTTCTTTCATTGAATGAAAAACGGATATGTAGTTATCAAAAAAAACATCCAGACCTTTAAGTTTCTGAACCCATCTAGTTCGACATGTATCAATTAATTTTGCTTGACCAGGAAAAATGAATTTATTGAGACAGCTAGCACGTTTAGCTGATAAGTTAAAAAAATATGATATATCTTTGATTTGATCAAGAGCATTTCTAACACTCTGAACATTGCATGATTTACTAATAACTAAATTAAGTTTATGGCAAGCACAGTGAACAAGAATAGCCTTTGAATTGATAAGTTTAATTCTAGATGAAATACCTTTTAATTTACCAGACATTGCCCCAGCACCATCATCCCTTGACCTCTACATTTTTGGATATCAAGACCAAGATCATCAATTGCAGAAATTATGTTTTGCGCAAGACTAAGACCAGTTGTACCAGATTTACATTCAATAAACCGTAGAAAGTCTTCACAAATAACATTATCACAGTCAATGTATCTAATAACTAGAGATAGCTGTTCAACATTAGAACAATCAGAGGCTCCATCACACAAGATAGAAAAATAACCTGACTTTTTAATTTTCTTAATTAGAACTTTTTCGATTGTTTTTCCACAGCATTCAATAAGTTCGTTTTGTGCGGTTTTAGATATATAAGTTGCATTTTTAAGAGCAGAACGAATATGGTGCTCAAGAACTTTATCACCTGCTTCAATACAAAAATTTAAAAGCTCTACAAAGTTACCTATACCAATGTTGTCTTTACATGTTTCTCCAATCTGTGGATGATACCTACTGTCACGATGACCTCGAAAAGCAATATCGTTGCGGCCAAGAAAAATAATTGTTTTTATAATTGGAATTAATTTATTTCGATTACTTATAATAAGTTTTTTTCTTAGATTATCTATGTCAACTTCAATCAGATTTTTTTTGAATTAGATCTAGATTGCAGCATGTTCAGACAATGCATTGACATATGATGAAGTCGACAATTATTATTGTGATCCATATAAGCACGAGTTGCATTACCCCATATTTTAAAAGGTTTTTGAATAAAGTTGATTATTGTGGTATTGTTTGGAATTCTGCTACCCAACAGTGTACATGGAAGGCAGTATGCTCCATCTTCAATCTGTGAGTAAGCTAACCAGGAATATTCAAGTAGCCATTTATGTAAAAATGATCGTTTTTTTTTTCACCAGAAACAGGAAAAACAAAAGACAAGTTAGGAATAAATATTTTATTAACTAGATCTAATAACATTGAATCATCTTTGCCAGCAGATAAATGTCTACCGCGCTCATAGTAAGTAGAAACATCATAAAAAGGAAGACTTGAAGACTGATCTGATGCACAAGGATTACAATTAAGTAAGATTGGATTAGGAGTAATATCAATACTTACATCTACAATTTTAGTTTCATTATCTATGCAAAACTTTATGTAAGATTGAACTAATGATTTTTTATTTGAAAATAGATTTTTAGGAGGTTGATAAGATAAACTAAGAACCTTAGTGGTAACAGAAGAATGTGATAGAACACTTGGCAAAACTGAACACGATCCTCTTTTTAAATTACTTTTGACAAATTTCTTTAAGCATAAAACTTCTCTTTTCACAATAGGGACAAAATGATTTGGTGACCACATATCTTTATCCTTGGAAATAGAGCGACAATCATAACCATAAAATACTCAGAATTTCTTTATTTTTTTTATGATCACCACGTGGGTATATACTCACATTAAATAACTTTTTATATTTTTCAAGTCCAAATTCAGGATAAACAGAACGAATTTGCTTATTTAACACTGTAGATAATGCAATTAAACAAAGAAAAGAAGCAAATCTATTGTTTCTGCAATTGT